>NW_026014428.1:0-54412 GCF_020379485.1 Brassica napus | reverse complement strand
TGACATGGCCATGGCTACATACCCTGATATGCACCAACCTCTCTTGTTCATCAAAATTTGCACATGACTGGATTCAGCCCATTTGATTAATATACAAGTGAAGATTTGATCTCACACACTCTTAAAACTGCCAAAAAAACTACACCAAAATGTTAAAAGCATATATTAGATATATAAAGGTTCTAATGGCCGGGTCTTTGATCAAAATTTAGAACTTTCCTACAAAATAGAAAATCTAGGTTTGGGAAATAAATTTGGAATCTTATGCTGAAAATTTAGTCATGGTTTCATTGTAAATGCCACAAATAATAAGAATATAATTTTTCATAATTTGGGAATATTATCTAAAAATCTTCCCAGTTATCCAAATGAAGATGAAATTCAAACCTTGTGGTTTTATCATAGCCATCGGTTTCTGGACTCTAATATTTCAATGGGTGGCAATCGAATTTTCTTCTTAGCATTTAAGGAAATTTTAAAATTTATGGAGGGCAACTGCCCCCTGCTTACCTATGTAGCGATTTTGGGTTCACCCCTTAGGGTGAACCTCTAGTTCACCAACCAATAGGATTGTGTTATTTCGTATTTGAATCTTTAAAAAAGAAACAAAATATTGTCAAATTATATTATCTTTTTAAAAACTAATAGGTAAAAAATAAAAAATAAAAAATAGTAATAATTACAAAAAAAAAAAATTTAACGTCGTCAGCAAAACATTAAACCTTAAATCCTAACCTAAACTCTGAATTCTAAATCCTAAACCCTTGGGTAAACCCTAAATCTAGGATAAATCTTAAACTCTAAATCAAAATCACTAAACACTAAAACACTCAAGGGTTTGAGTTTAGGGTTAGAATTTTAGGGTTGTGTGTTTTATTTAGAGTTTACGATTTATCCAAGGGTTTAGGGTTACCAAAGATTTAGGTTTACCAAGGGTAGGGTTACATGGTTTTAGGTTTAGGATTTAGGGTTTAGGGATTAGATTTAGGTTAGTGCTGACGACGTTAAAAAGATTTTTTTAATTCTTTTTTCTGTAACTAGTGTTTTTTTTTTACTTTTTTTTTTAAAAGTATAATATAACTTGACAATATTTGTTTCCTTTTTAAAAGATATCGAATTTGAATAATGAAATCCTATTGGTTGGTGAACCTAGAGGTTCATCTTAGGATGAACCAAGAATAACTCTTATATTAATGAATAAGGAATATTAGCAAACACCCTTAACTATATCCTTGAAGCAACATGGAATTAAGTACGGTTTAGAAACGGAATTTCCATAGAATAAACTAAGAGTTATTCTTGGTTCAAGAGGTTCACCAACCAATAGGATTTCATTATTTCAAATTCGATATCTTTAAAAAAGAAATAAAATATTGTCAAGTTATATTTGTTTTTAAAATAAAAAAGTAAAAAAAATTAGTAGTTACAAAAAAAAGAATTAAAAACAAATATTTTAACGTCATCAGCAAAACACTAAACCTTAAATTCTAATCCCTAAACCCTAAATCCTAAACCCTAAACCCTTAGGTAAAACCTAAACCCTTGGATAAACTAAAAACCCTTGGGTAAACCCTAAACCCTTAGATAAATCCTAAACTCTAAATAAAATCACTAAATCCTAAAACTCTAAACCCTAAATCCTAAACCCTAGAGTGTTTTAGTGTTTAGTGATTTTGATTTAGAGTTTAAGATTTATCCTAGAGTTTAGGGTTTACCCAAGGGTTTAGGGTTTAGGGATTAGGATTTAGGTTTAATGTTTTGCTGACGACTTTACAAATTTTTTTGTAATTACTACTATTTTTTATTTATTTCTTTTATAAAAAAATAATATAATTTGACAATATATTTTTTTTTTAAAGATATCGCTATATGAAATAACACAATCCTATTGGTCGGTGAACCGAAGAATAAGTCTTAATATAATACATAATCACGTCACAAGTAAATTTAGGACAACTTCATCAATTATGTCATCCATGAGGCGTACATTTGCAGCTAAAGAACGGATAAGCTTTGGGCTAGATCTTAACCATTCAAAATAATACGTCTAACTAGTGTTTCCAAATCCCTTAAGAGAAGATGACATGGCCATGGCTACATACCCTGATATGCACCAACCTCTCTTGTTCATCAAAATTTGGCACATGACTGGATTCAGCCCATTTGATAATATACAAGCTGAAGATTTGATCTCACACACATCTTAAACTGCCAAAAAACTACACCAAAATGTTAAAAGCATATATTTAGATATATAAAGGTTCTAATGGCCGGGTCTTTGATCAAAATTTAGAAACTTTCCTACAAAATAGAAAACTCTAGGTTTGGGAAATAAATTTTGAATCATTATGCTGAAAATTTAGTCATGGTTTCATTGTAAATGCCACAAATAATAAGAATATATATTTTTCATAAATTTTGGGAATATTATCTAAAATCTTCCCAGTTATCCAAATGAAGATGAAATTCAACCTTGTGGTTTTATCATAGCCATCGGTTCTCTGACTCTTAATATTTTTCAATGGGTGGCAATCGAATTTTCTTCTTAGCATTTAAGGAATTTTAAAATTTTATGGAGGGCAACTGCCCCCTGCTTACCCTATGTAGCGATTTTGGGTTCACCCCTT
This sequence comes from Brassica napus, assembly GCF_020379485.1. Lineage (NCBI taxonomy): Eukaryota > Viridiplantae > Streptophyta > Magnoliopsida > Brassicales > Brassicaceae > Brassica > Brassica napus. The sequence continues at coordinate 51,785 of NW_026014428.1, read as the reverse complement.
AGGGTGAACCTCTAGGTTCACCAACCAATAGGATTGTGTTATTTCGTATTTGATATCTTTTAAAAAAAGAAACAAAATATTGTCAAATTATATTATCTTTTAAAACTAATAGGTAAAAAATAAAAAAAAAAAATAGTAATAATTACAAAAAAAAAAAATTTAACGTCGTCAGCAAAACATTAAACCTTAAATCCTAACCTAAACCTGAATTCTAAATCTAAACCCTTGGGTAAACCCTAAATTCTAGGATAAATCTTAAACTCTAAATCAAAATCACTAAACACTAAAACACTCAAGGGTTTAGAGTTTAGGGTTTAGAATTTTAGGGTTTAGTGTTTTTATTTAGAGTTTACGATTTATCCAAGGGTTTAGGGTTTACCCAAAGATTTAGAGTTTACCCAAGGGTTTAGGGTTTACCCATGGGTTTAGGGTTTAGGATTTAGGGTTTAGGGATTAGAATTTAGGGTTTAGTGGCTGACGACGTTAAAAAGATTTTTTTAATTCTTTTTTTCTGTAACTAGTGTTTTTTTTACTTTTTTTTTAAAAGTATAATATAACTTGACAATATTTTGTTTCCTTTTTTAAAAGATATCGAATTTGAATAATGAAATCCTATTGGTTGGTGAACCTAGAGGTTCACTTTAGGATGAACCCAAGAATAACTCTTATATTAATGAATAAGGAATATTAGCAAACACCCTTAACTATATCCTTGAAGCAACATGGAATTAAGTACGGTTTAGAAACGGAATTTCCATAGAATAAACTAAGAGTTATTCTTGGTTCAAGAGGTTCACCAACCAATAGGATTTCATTATTTCAAATTCGATATCTTTTAAAAAAGGAAACCAAATATTGTCAAGTTATATTATATTTTAAAATAAAAAAGTAAAAAAAAGTTAGTAGTTACAAAAAAAAGAATTAAAAACAAATATTTTTAACGTCATCAGCAAAACACTAAACCTTAAATTCTAATCCCTAAACCCTAATCCTAAACCCTAAACCCTTAGGTAAACCTAAACCCTTGGATAAACTCAAAACCCTTGGGTAAACCCTAAACCCTTAGATAAATCCTAAACTCTAAATAAAAACACTAAATCCTAAAACTCTAAACCCTAAATCCTAAACCCTAGAGTGTTTTAGTGTTTAGTGATTTGATTTAGAGTTTAAGATTTATCCTAGAGTTTAGGGTTTACCCAAGGGTTTAGGGATTATGATTTAGGGTTTAATGTTTTGCTGACGACTTTACAAATATTTTTTTTTGTAATTACTACTATTTTTTATTTATTTCTTTTTATAAAAAGATAATATAATTTGACAATATTTTATTTTCTTTTTTAAAAGATATCGTATATGAAATAACACAATCCTATTGGTCGGTGAACCGAAGAATAAGTCTTAATATAATACATAATCACGTCACAAGTAAATTTAGGACAACTTCATCAATTATGTCATCCATGAGGCGTACATTTGCAGCTAAAGAACGGATAAGCTTTGGGCTAGATCTTAACCATTCAAAATAATACGTCTAACTAGTGTTTCCAAATCCCATAAGAGAAGATGACATGGCCATGGCTACATACCCTGATATGCACCAACCTCTCTTGTTCATCAAAATTTGGCACATGACTGGATTCAGCCCATTTGATAATATACAAGCTGAAGATTTGATCTCACACACATCTTAAACTGCCAAAAAACTACACCAAAATGTTAAAAGCATATATTTAGATATATAAAGGTTCTAATGGCCGGGTCTTTGATCAAAATTTAGAAACTTTCCTACAAAATAGAAAACTCTAGGTTTGGGAAATAAATTTTGAATCATTATGCTGAAAATTTAGTCATGGTTTCATTGTAAATGCCACAAATAATAAGAATATATATTTTTCATAAATTTTGGAATATTATCTAAAATCTTCCCAGTTATCCAAATGAAGATGAAATTCAACCTTGTGGTTTTATCATAGCCATCGGTTCTCTGACTCTTAATATTTTTCAATGGGTGGCAATCGAATTTTCTTCTTAGCATTTAAGGAAATTTTAAAATTTATGGAGGGCAACTGCCCCCTGCTTACCCTATGTAGCGATTCTTGGGTTCACCCCTTAGGGTGAACCTCTAGGTTCACCAACCAATAGGATTGTGTTATTTCGTATTTGATATCTTTTAAAAAAAGAAACAAAATATTGTCAAATTATATTATCTTTTTAAAACTAATAGGTAAAAAATAAAAAATAAAAAATAGTAATAATTACAAAAAAAAAAAATTTAACGTCGTCAGCAAAACATTAAACCTTAAATCCTAACCTAAACTCTGAATTCTAAATCCTAAACCCTTGGGTAAACCCTAAATTCTAGGATAAATCTTAAACTCTAAATCAAAATCACTAAACACTAAAACACTCAAGGGTTTAGAGTTTAGGGTTTAGAATTTTAGGGTTTGTGTTTTTATTTAGAGTTTACGATTTATCCAAGGGTTTAGGGTTTACCCAAGATTTAGAGTTTACCCAAGGGTTTAGGGTTTACCCATGGGTTTAGGGTTTAGGATTTAGGGTTTAGGGATTAGAATTTAGGGTTAGTGGCTGACGACGTTAAAAAGATTTTTTTTAATTCTTTTTTCTGTAACTAGTGTTTTTTTTTACTTTTTTTTTAAAAGTATAATATAACTTGACAATATTTTGTTTCCTTTTTAAAAGATATCGAATTTGAATAATGAAATCCTATTGGTTGGTGAACCTAGAGGTTCATCTTTAGGATGAACCCAAGAATAACTCTTATATTAATGAATAAGGAATATTAGCAAACACCCTTAACTATATCCTTGAAGCAACATGGAATTAAGTACGGTTTAGAAACGGAATTTCCATAGAATAAACTAAGAGTTATTCTTGGTTCAAGAGGTTCACCAACCAATAGGATTTCATTATTTCAAATTCGATATCTTTTAAAAAAGGAAACCAAATATTGTCAAGTTATATTATGTTTTTAAAATAAAAAAGTAAAAAAAATTAGTAGTTACAAAAAAAAGAATTAAAAACAAATTTTTAACGTCATCAGCAAAACACTAAACCTTAAATTCTAATCCCTAAACCCTAAATCCTAAACCCTAAACCCTTCGGTAAAACCTAAACCCTTGGAAAAACTAAAACCCTTGGGTAACCCTAAACCCTTAGATAAATCCTAAACTCTAAATAAAAACACTAAATCCTAAAACTCTAAACCCTAAATCCTAAACTCTAGAGTGTTTTAGTGTTTAGTGATTTTGATTTAGAGTTTAAGATTTATCCTAGAGTTTAGGGTTTACCCAAGGGTTAGGGTTTAGGGTTTAGGGATTAGGATTTAGGTTTAATGTTTTGCTGACGACTTTACAAATATTTTTTTTGTAATTACTACTATTTTTTATTTATTTCTTTTTATAAAAAAATAATATAATTTGACATATATATATTTTTTTTTTAAAGATATCGTTATGAAATAACACAATCCTATTGGTCGGTGAACCGAAGAATAAGTCTTAATATAATACATAATCACGTCACAAGTAAATTTAGGACAACTTCATCAATTATGTCATCCATGAGGCGTACATTTGCAGCTAAAGAACGGATAAGCTTTGGGCTAGATCTTTTTTAAAAATACAAATATGAAATAAACACATCTATTGGTTGGTGAACCCAAGAATCGCTACATAGGGTAAGAACGGGCAGTTGCCCTCCATAAAATTAAAATGTTCTTTAAATGCTAAGAAGCAAATTCGATGCCACCCATTGAAATATCAAGTATCAGAAGAACCGATGGCGTGATAAAACCACAAGGTTGAATTTCATCTTCATTTTGATACTGGGAAGATTTTATATATTATTCCCAAAATTATGAAAAATTATATTATTTATTATTTGTGGCATTTACAATGAAACCATGACTAAATTTTCAGCATAATGATTCAAATTTATTTCCAAACCTAGAGTTTTCTATTTTTGTAGGAAGGTTTCTAAATTTTGATCAAAGACCCGGCCATTAGAACCTTTATTATCTAATATATGCTTTTAACATTTTGGTGTAGTTTTTTGGCAGTTTAAGATATGTGTGAGATCAAATCTTCAGGCTTGTATATTATCAAATGGGCTGATCCAGTCATGTGCCAAATTTTGATGAACAAGAGAGGTGGTGCATATCAGGTATGTAGCCATGGCCATGTCATCTTCTCTTATGGGATTTGGAAACACTAGTTAGACGTATTATTTTGAATGGTTAAGATCTAGCCCAAAGCTTATCCGTTCTTTAGCTGCAAATGTACGCCTCATGGATGACATAATGACGAAGTTTCCTAAATTTACTTTTGACGTGATTATGTATTATATAAGACTTATTCTCGGTTCACGACCATAGGATTGTGTTATTTCATATACGATATCTTTTAAAAAAGAAAATAAAATATTGTCAAATTATATTATCTTTTTATAACAAGAAATAAATAAAATAGTAGTAATTACAAAAAAAATATTTGTAAAGTCGTCAGCAAAACATTAAACCTAAATCATAATCCCTAAACCCTTGGGTAAACCCTAAACTCTAGGATCTTAAACTCTAAATCAAAATCACTAAACACTAAAACACTCTAGGGTTTAGGATTTAGGGTTTAGAGTTTTAGGATTTAGTTTTTTTTTTAGAGTTTAGGATTTATCTAAGGGTTCTGGGTTTACCCAAGGGTTTTGAGTTTTTCAAGGGTTTAGGGTTTACCGAAGGGTTTAGGTTTTTAGGAATTAGGTTTAGGAATTAGAATTTAAGTTAGTGTTTTTGCTGATGACGTTAAAAATATTTGTTTTTTTAATTCTTTTTTTGTAACTACTAACTTTTTTTACTTTTTTATTTAAAAATATAATATAACTTGACAATATTTGGTTTCCTTTTTTAAAAGATATCGAATTTGAAATAATGAAATCCTATTGTTGGTGAACCTCTTGAACCAAGAATAACTCTTAGTTTATTCTATGGAAATTCCGTTTCTAAACCGTACTTAATTCCATGTTGCTTCAAGGATATAGTTAAGGGTGTTTGCTAATATTCCTTATTCATTAATATAAGAGTTATTCTTGGGTTCATCCTAAGGTAACCTCTAGGTTCACCAACCAATAGGATTTCATTTTCAAATTCGATATCTTTTAAAAAGGAAACAAAATATTGTCAAGTTATATTATACTTTTAAAAAAAATAAAAAAAAACACTAGTTACAGAAAAAAAGAATTAAAAAAAATCTTTTTAACGTCGTCAGCCACTAACCCTAAATTCTAATCCCTAAACCCTAAATCCTAAACCCTAAACCCATGGGTAAACCCTAAACCCTTGGGTAAACTCTAAATATTTGGGTAACCCTAAACCCTTGGATAAATCGTAACTCTAAATAAAAACTAACCCTAAAATTCTAAACCCTAAACTCTAACCCTTGAGTGTTTTAGTGTTTAGTGATTTTGATTTAGAGTTTAAGATTTATCCTAGATTTAGGGTTTACCCAAGGTTTAGATTTAGAATTCAGGGTTAGGTTAGGATTTATGGTTTATGTTTTGCTGACGACGTTAAATTTTTTTTTTTTGTAATTATTACTATTTTTTATTTTTATTTTTTACCTATTAGTTTTAAAAAGATAATATAATTTGACAATATTTTGTTCCTTTTTTTAAAAGATATCAAATACGAAATAACACAATCCTATTGGTTGTGAACCTAGAGGTTCCCCTAAGGGGTGAACCCAAAAAATCGCTACATAGGGTAAGCAGGGGCAGTTGCCTTCCATAAAATTTTAAATTTTCTTAAATGCTAAGAAGAAATTCGATTGCCACCATTGAAAAATTTAAGAGTCAGAGAACCGATGGCTATGATAAAACCACAAGGTTGAAATTTCATCTTCATTTGGATAACTGGGAAGATTTTAGATAATATTCCCAAATTTATGAAAAAATATATTCTTATTATTTGTGGCATTTACAATGAAACCATGACTAAATTTTCAGCATAATGATTCAAAATTTATTTCCCAAACCTAGAGTTTTCTATTTTGTAGGAAAGTTTCTAATTTTGATCAAAGACCCGGCCATTAGAACCTTTATATCTAAATATATGCTTTTAACATTTGGTGTAGTTTTTTGGCAGTTTAAGATGTGTGTGAGATCAAATCTTCAGCTTGTATATTATCAAATGGGCTGAATCCAGTCATGTGCCAAATTTTGATGAACAAGAGAGGTTGGTGCATATCAGGGTATGTAGCCATGGCCATGTCATCTTCTCTTAAGGGATTTGGAAACACTAGTTAGACGTATTATTTTGAATGGTTAAGATCTAGCCCAAAGCTTATCCGTTCTTTAGCTGCAAATGTACGCCTCATGGATGACATAATTGATGAAGTTGTCCTAAATTTACTTGTGACGTGATTATGTATTATATTAAGACTTATTCTTCGGTTCACCGACCAATAGGATTGTGTTATTTCATAAGCGATATCTTTAAAAAAAAATATATATATTGTCAAATTATATTATTTTTTATAAAAAGAAATAAATAAAAAATAGTAGTAATTACAAAAAAAAAAATTGTAAAGTCGTCAGCAAAACATTAAACCCTAAATCCTAATCCCTAAACCCTAAACCCTAAACCCTTGGGTAAACCCTAAACTCTAGGATAAATCTTAAACTCTAAATCAAAATCACTAAACACTAAAACACTCTAGAGTTTAGGATTTAGGGTTTAGAGTTTTAGGATTTAGTGATTTTATTTAGAGTTTAGGATTTATCTAAGGGTTTAGGGTTTACCCAAGGGTTTTTAGTTTATCCAGGGTTTAGGTTTTACCTAAGGGTTTAGGGTTTAGGATTTAGGGTTTAGGGATTAGAATTTAAGGTTTAGTGTTTTGCTGATGACGTTAAAATATTTGTTTTTAATTCTTTTTTTTGTAACTACTAATTTTTTTTACTTTTTTATTTTAAAAACATAATATAACTTGACATATTTGGTTTCCTTTTTTAAAAGATATCGAATTTGAAATAATGAAATCCTATTGGTTGGTGAACCCTCTTGAACCAAGAATAACTCTTATTAGTTTATTCTATGGAAATTCCGTTTCTAAACCGTACTTAATTCCATGTTGCTTCAAGGATATAGTTAAGGGTGTTTGCTAATATTCCTTATTCATTAATATAAGAGTTATTCTGTGGTTCATCCTAAAGATGAACCTCTAAGTTCACCAACAATAGGATTTCATTATTCAAATTCGATATCTTTTAAAAAAGGAAACAAAATATTGTCAAGTTATATTATACTTTTAAAAAAAAAGTAAAAAAAAACACTAGTTACAGAAAAAAGAATTAAAAAAAATTTTCTTTAACGTCGTCAGCCACTAAACCCTAAATTCTAATCCTAAACCCTAAATCCTAAACCCTAAATCCATGGGGTAAACCCTTCCCTTTGGGTAAACTCTAAATCTTTGGGTAAACCCATCCCTTTCATAAATTGGATAAATCTGGTAAATAAAAAAAACAAAACCCTAAAATTCTAAACCCTAAACTCTAAACCCTTGAGTGTTTAGTGTTTAGTGATTTTGATTTAGAGTTTAAGATTTATCCTAGATTTAGGGTTTACCCAAGGTTTAGGATTTAGAATTCAGAGTTTAGGTTAGGATTTAAGGTTTAATGTTTTGCTGACGACGTTAAATTTTTTTTTTTGTAATTATTACTATTTTTTATTTTTTATTTTTTACCTATTAGTTTTAAAAAGATAATATAATTTGACAATATTTTGTTTCTTTTTTTAAAAGATATCAAATACGAAATAACACAATCCTATTGGTTGGTGAACCTAGAGGTTCACCCTAAGGGGTGAACCCAAGAATCGCTACATAGGGTAAGCAGGGGCAGTTGCCCTCCATAAAATTTTAAAATTTCCTTAAATGCTAAGAAGAAATTCGATTGCCACCCATTGAAAATATTAAGAGTCAGAGAACCGATGGCTATGATAAAACCACAAGGTTGAATTTCATCTTCATTTGGATAACTGGGAAGATTTTAGATAATATTCCCAAAATTTATGAAAAATATTTATTCTTATTATTTGTGGCATTTACAATGAAACCATGACTAAATTTTCAGCATAATGATTCAAAATTTATTTCCCAAACCTAGAGTTTTCTATTTTGTAGGAAAGTTTCTAAATTTTGATCAAAGACCCGGCCATTAGAACCTTTATATATCTAAATATATGCTTTTAACATTTTGGTGTAGTTTTTTGGCAGTTTAAGATATGTGTGAGATCAAATCTTCAGCTTGTATATTATCAAATGGGCTGAATCCAGTCATGTGCCAATTTTGATGAACAAGAGAGGTTGGTGCATATCAGGGTATGTAGCCATGGCCATGTCATCTTCTCTTATGGGATTTGGAAACACTAGTTAGACGTATTATTTTGAATGGTTAAGATCTAGCCGAAAGCTTATCCGTTCTTTAGCTGCAAATGTACGCCTCATGGATGACATAATTGACGAAGTTGTCCTAAATTTACTTGTGACGTGATTATGTATTATATTAAGACTTATTCTTCGGTTCACCGACCAATAGGATTGTGTTATTTCATATACGATATCTTTTAAAAAAGAAAATAAAATATTGTCAAATTATATTATCTTTTTATAAAAAGAAATAAATAAAAAATAGTAGTAATTACAAAAAAAATATTTGTAAAGTCGTCAGCAAAACATTAAACCCTAAATCATAATCCCTAAACCCTTGGGTAAACCCTAAACTCTAGGATAAATCTTAAACTCTAAATCAAAATCACTAAACACTAAAACACTCTAGGGTTTAGGATTTAGGGTTTAGAGTTTTAGGATTTAGTGTTTTTATTTAGAGTTTAGGATTTATCTAAGGGTTCAGGGTTTACCCAAGGGTTTTGAGTTTTTCAAGGGTTTAGGGTTTACCGAAGGGTTTAGGGTTTAGGAATTAGGGTTTAGGAATTAGAATTTAAGGTTTAGTGTTTTGCTGATGACGTTAAAAATATTTGTTTTTAATTCTTTTTTTTGTAACTACTAACTTTTTTTACTTTTTTATTTTAAAAATATAATATAACTTGACAATATTTGGTTTCCTTTTTTAAAAGATATCGAATTTGAAATAATGAAATCCTATTGGTTGGTGAAACTCTTGAACCAAGAATAACTCTTAGTTTATTCTATGGAAATTCTGTTTCTAAACCGTACTTAATTCCATGTTGCTTCAAGGATATAGTTAAGGGTGTTTGCTAATATTCCTTATTCATTAATATAAGAGTTATTCTTGGGTTCATCCTAAAGGTGAACCTCTAGGTTCACCAACCAATAGGATTTCATTATTCAAATTCGATATCTTTTAAAAAAGGAAACAAAATATTGTCAAGTTATATTATACTTTTAAAAAAAAAGTAAAAAAACACTAGTTACAGAAAAAAAGAATTAAAAAAAATCTTTTTAACGTCGTCAGCCACTAAACCCTAAATTCTAATCCCTAAACCCTAAATCCTAAACCCTAAACCCATGGGTAAACCCTAAACCCTTGGGTAAACTCTAAATATTTGGGTAAACCCTAAACCCTTGGATAAATCGTAAACTCTAAATAAAAACACTAAACCCTAAAATTCTAAACCCTAAACTCTAAACCCTTGAGTGTTTTAGTGTTTAGTGATTTTGATTTAGAGTTTAAGATTTATCCTAGAATTTAGGGTTTACCCAAGGGTTTAGATTTAGAATTCAGGGTTTAGGTTAGGATTTATGGTTTAATGTTTTGCTGACGACGTTAAATTTTTTTTTTTGTAATTATTACTATTTTTTATTTTTTATTTTTTACCTATTAGTTTTAAAAAGATAATATAATTTGACAATATTTTGTTTCTTTTTTTAAAAGATATCAAATACGAAATAACACAATCCTATTGGTTGGTGAACCTAGAGGTTCACCCTAAGGGGTGAACCCAAAAATCGCTACATAGGGTAAGCAGGGGGCAGTTGCCCTCCATAAAATTTTAAAATTTCCTTAAATGCTAAGAAGAAAATTCGATTGCCACCCATTGAAAAATATTAAGAGTCAGAGAACCGATGGCTATGATAAAACCACAAGGTTGAATTTCATCTTCATTTGGATAACTGGGAAGATTTTAGATAATATTCCCAAAATTTATGAAAAATATATATTCTTATTATTTGTGGCATTTACAATGAAACCATGACTAAATTTTCAGCATAATGATTCAAAATTTATTTCCCAAACCTAGAGTTTTCTATTTTGTAGGAAAGTTTCTAAATTTTGATCAAAGACCCGGCCATTAGAACCTTTATATATCTAAATATATGCTTTTAACATTTTGGTGTAGTTTTTTGGCAGTTTAAGATGTGTGTGAGATCAAATCTTCAGCTTGTATATTATCAAATGGGCTGAATCCAGTCATGTGCCAAATTTTGATGAACAAGAGAGGTTGGTGCATATCAGGGTATGTAGCCATGGCCATGTCATCTTCTCTTAAGGGATTTGGAAACACTAGTTAGACGTATTATTTTGAATGGTTAAGATCTAGCCCAAAGCTTATCCGTTCTTTAGCTGCAAATGTACGCCTCATGGATGACATAATTGATGAAGTTGTCCTAAATTTACTTGTGACGTGATTATGTATTATATTAAGACTTATTCTTCGGTTCACCGACCAATAGGATTGTGTTATTTCATAAGCGATATCTTTAAAAAAAAAAATATATATTGTCAAATTATATTATTTTTTATAAAAAGAAATAAATAAAAAATAGTAGTAATTACAAAAAAAATATTTGTAAAGTCGTCAGCAAAACATTAAACCCTAAATCCTAATCCCTAAACCCTAAACCCTTGGGTAAACCCTAAACTCTAGGATAAATCTTAAACTCTAAATCAAAATCACTAAACACTAAAACACTCTAGAGTTTAGGATTTAGGGTTTAGAGTTTTAGGATTTAGTGATTTTATTTAGAGTTTAGGATTTATCTAAGGGTTTAGGGTTTACCCAAGGGTTTTTAGTTTATCCAAGGGTTTAGGTTTTACCTAAGGGTTTAGGGTTTAGGATTTAGGGTTTAGGGATTAGAATTTAAGGTTTAGTGTTTTGCTGATGACGTTAAAAATATTTGTTTTTAATTCTTTTTTTTGTAACTACTAATTTTTTTTACTTTTTTATTTTAAAAACATAATATAACTTGACAATATTTGGTTTCCTTTTTTAAAAGATATCGAATTTGAAATAATGAAATCCTATTGGTTGGTGAACCTCTTGAACCAAGAATAACTCTTAGTTTATTCTATGGAAATTCCGTTTCTAAACCGTACTTAATTCCATGTTGCTTCAAGGATATAGTTAAGGGTGTTTGCTAATATTCCTTATTCATTAATATAAGAGTTATTCTTGGGTTCATCCTAAAGATGAACCTCTAGGTTCACCAACCAATAGGATTTCATTATTCAAATTCGATATCTTTTAAAAAAGGAAACAAAATATTGTCAAGTTATATTATACTTTTAAAAAAAAAAGTAAAAAAAAACACTAGTTACAGAAAAAAAGAATTAAAAAAAATCTTTTTAACGTCGTCAGCCACTAAACCTTAAATTCTAATCCCTAAACCCTAAATCCTAAACCCTAAACCCATGGGTAAACCCTAAACCCTTGGGTAAACTCTAAATCTTTGGGTAAACCCTAAACCCTTGGATAAATCGTAAACTCTAAATAAAAACACAAAACCCTAAAATTCTAAACCCTAAACTCTAAACCCTTGAGTGTTTTAGTGTTTAGTGATTTTGATTTAGAGTTTAAGATTTATCCTAGAATTTAGGGTTTACCCAAGGGTTTAGGATTTAGAATTCAGAGTTTAGGTTAGGATTTAAGGTTTAATGTTTTGCTGACGACGTTAATTTTTTTTTTTTGTAATTATTACTATTTTTTATTTTTTATTTTTTACCTATTAGTTTTAAAAAGATAATATAATTTGACAATATTTTGTTTCTTTTTTAAAAGATATCAAATACGAAATAACACAATCCTATTGGTTGGTGAACCTAGAGGTTCACCCTAAGGGGTGAACCCAAGAATCGCTACATAGGGTAAGCAGGGGGCAGTTGCCCTCCATAAAATTTTAAAATTTCCTTAAATGCTAAGAAGAAAATTCGATTGCCACCCATTGAAAAATATTAAGAGTCAGAGAACCGATGGCTATGATAAAACCACAAGGTTGAATTTCATCTTCATTTGGATAACTGGGAAGATTTTAGATAATATTCCCAAAATTTATGAAAAATATATATTCTTATTATTTGTGGCATTTACAATGAAACCATGACTAAATTTTCAGCATAATGATTCAAAATTTATTTCCCAAACCTAGAGTTTTCTATTTTGTAGGAAAGTTTCTAAATTTTGATCAAAGACCCGGCCATTAGAACCTTTATATATCTAAATATATGCTTTTAACATTTTGGTGTAGTTTTTTGGCAGTTTAAGATGTGTGTGAGATCAAATCTTCAGCTTGTATATTATCAAATGGGCTGAATCCAGTCATGTGCCAAATTTTGATGAACAAGAGAGGTTGGTGCATATCAGGGTATGTAGCCATGGCCATGTCATCTTCTCTTATGGGATTTGGAAACACTAGTTAGACGTATTATTTTGAATGGTTAAGATCTAGCCCAAAGCTTATCCGTTCTTTAGCTGCAAATGTACGCCTCATGGATGACATAATTGATGAAGTTGTCCTAAATTTACTTGTGACGTGATTATGTATTATATTAAGACTTATTCTTCGGTTCACCCTATGGGGTGAACCTTCACCGACCAATAGGATTGTGTTATTTCATATACGATATCTTTTAAAAAAGAAAATAAATATTGTCAAATTATATTATCTTTTTATAAAAATAAATAAATAAAAAATAGTAGTAATTACAAAAAAAAATATTTGTAAAGTCGTCAGCAAAACATTAAACCCTAAATCCTAATCCCTAAACCCTAAATCCTAAACCCTAAACCCTTGGGTAAACCCTAAACTCTAGGATAAATCTTAAACTCTAAATCAAAATCACTAAACACTAAAACACTCGAGGGTTTAGGATTTAGGGTTTAGAGTTTTAGGATTTAGTGTTTTTATTTAGAATTTAGAATTTCTCTAAGGGTTTAGGGTTTATCCAAGGGTTTTGAGTTTATCCAAGGGTTTATGGTTTACCCAAGGGTTTAGGGTTTATGATTTAGGGTTTAGGGATTAGGATTTAGGGTTTAGTGTTTTGCTGATGACGTTAAAAATATTTTTTTTTAATTCTTTTTTTGTAACTACTAATTTTTTTTACTTTTTTATTTTAAAAACATAATATAACTTGACAATTTTTTATTTTCTTTTTAAAAAATATCGAATTTGAAATAATGAAATCCTATTGGTTGGTAAATCTCTTAAACCAAGAATAACTCTTAGTTTATTCTATAGAAATTCCGTTTCTAAACCGTACTTAATTCCATGTTGCTTCATGGATATAGTTAAGGGCGTTTGCTAATATTCCTTATTCATTAATATAAGAGTTATTCTTGGGTTCACCCTAAGGGGTGAACCTCTAGGTTCACCAACCAATAGGATTTCATTATTCAAATTCGATATCTTTTAAAAAAGGAAACAAAATATTGTCAAGTTATATTATACTTTTAAAATAAAAAGTAAAAAAAAAACTAGTTACAGAAAAAAAGAATTAAAAAAAATCTTTTTAACGTCGTCAGCCACTAAACCCTAAACCCTTGGGTAAACTCTAAACCTTTGGGTAAACCCTAAACCCTTGGATAAATCATAAACTCTAAATAAAAACACTAAACCCTAAAACTCTAAACCCTAAACCCTAAACCCTAAACCCTTGAGTGTTTTAGTGTTTAGTGATTTTGATTTAGAGTTTAAGATTTATCCTAGAGTTTAGGGTTTACCAAAAGGTTTAGGATTTAGAATTCAGGGTTTAGGGATTAGGATTTAAGGTTTAATGTTTTGCTGACGACGTTAAATTTTTTTTTTTTGTAATTATTACTATTTTTTATTTTTTATTTTTTACCTATTAGTTTTTAAAAAGTAATATAATTTGACAATATTTTGTTTTCTTTTTTAAAAGATTTCAAATATGAAATAACACAATCCTATTGGTTGGTGAACCTAGAGGTTCACCCTGAGGGGTGAATCCAAGAATCGCTACATAGGGTAAGTAGGGGGCAGTTGCCCTCCATAAAATTTTAAAATTTCCTTAAATGCTAAGAAGAAAATTCGACTGCCACAAATATTTATTGCCCCCTCCCCTCCCCCCCCCCCCCCCCCCCCCCCAAACGTAATCAATCCCAAAAACTCAGTTTAAATGATCTACTATTTCCGTTTTCAAATGCCATTTAATATATTTGTGTTAGCATTATCATATTGCATTATTTGATTTGCAAACATTAAACCATTTTTCCATTTTGGTATAAAGAAAACGATTTTCTTTCTTCAACAATAATTTACCTGATGGTTTTAGTAAGCATCAAATAAATATTTATTCTTTCCATCATTTTGAGCTCATATTTTAAAAGAAAACCCCTTTTATAATCTAAATATATGTATTTTTATTGTATACCATGAAAAAAAACATATTTCCATTTTTTATAATTTTCTTTTTGACAAAAATGCATTTATAAAATAAATTAATTATTTAGTAATAATTTTATTTATAATTATTATTTGTCCCCAATGAAATTTTTTGCTGGCTCCACCACTGGATGGAAGTTCTACATACGGTAGAAGGCCTCTGCGAGTCGCGGATGCACACATGGACAAGTGGGGTTGACCCCATTAAAATTGGGGAAATTGTTTTTTAGTTTATTTTTTTCTAAAATTATTATAATATTTAGTCAATATTTGGTATTTGACCCACTAATTAAAGTTAAAAAAATTATATGCCCCCATTAATTTGTAAAAAAAAATTCTGTTATAATAATATATATTTCCAACCTTTTTTGGCATCAACTATATATTTCTAACTTAAATATTAAATTTATATATTATGATTCCAGTCAAAAATATTCATGGCTCCGCCACCGTCTGCGACTACCATCCAAAGATTCAAGAATTATCTCTTCACTTTGCTTGTAGAACCAGTACATTTTTCTAGGCTGCTACATAGAATTCTACCAATTTCTTACCCTTCATAACATTACTCGATGACATAGTTTGAAGCCACAACATAATACCTAGTTTAATATACACACCCGTAAGATCAAAATTACAGTTAGCTTTCAAGAGAATTACCATCCCATGACATTCAAGTCGCCAACAAGCCTCAATTCAATAGCAGTTTAACGATCCTCTTTTGCCTCATGCATAAACTAAAACAATATTTGCATTGAATAGAGCAAAAAAAAAAAACTAGATTTAGACAATAACAATATTACAAAAACAATTTAACAATTTTTTTAATTACATGAATGCATAATTATTATACAAATTTAATACAACAGCAACAATAATAGTCAGATAAATTTCATCCAAAACCTCCAAAATTCATAAAATATTATCCAAACAAATTGTGTATAATCGAAGATGGTTGTTGATCTTGACGTCGTTTTCATACGATTCATTCTTGTTCATATCAAATGTATTCGCGATTATTAATATCAGCAATATCTCTTGTTCTAAAACGCGGCGGCTTGACACGAGAACGCGGCGGCTTGACACGAGAACGCGGTGGATAAACGTTAAACGGTTGTGAACCGTGGCGATTTCAATCTAATCGGGTAAAAAAATCGGATGGTAGGAGAATCTCAAGTTTTTGTTCTTTTTAACCCAGAAACCAAATGTTCTACATAAGATCTATGACATATGTACTTAAACTGCAAGAAAAAACAAAGAGATGATGGAAAATCGAGAAAAAAAAATCAGCAGCCGTCGTGATTAAAATTGCAGAGAAATAAAACCTATATGAAGAAGATGGCTGGTAAATGACAAAGCTGCCCCTCCTTAAATGAAAACTCGAAAATACATAAAATTCGCACCAAATGTGCTTCGAAACTGAGCTGGGAGGTGTTAATTAAAAACACAAAACCACCACACCACTATGATTTTATTGTACATTGTAGCAATATATTAAATATATACGTCATTATACAAAAATGCCCTAAAATAAATCCCCGATTATTCCCCGTATATTCTCCAATTTATTGATTCAGCGCTAGGCGTCACTCGACCGTACGCGTTACGCCTAGCGTAGTTTCGAACGGGGGCAATATCTAAGTCTTTTAGCAATAATTTACTTCCCTCTTTTATGTCTTTAAAATCTAACTTTTTGGCTTTATATTGCATTCATAATTCAGTCATCTCATAACTTTTTTTTTTCCTGTTTGTTGCACTTTCTTTTAAAAATCAAGTTTTTGTTCCTTTGATGATATCAAAGTATCAACGGCTGAATTATCACGTTCGGTAGTCAAAAATAGTAATATATATATAAATTAATTTTATTTAATATATTTTCATTTTTATAATAGTATATATAAATTTTATGTAAATTTTGTAATATTATACATAGAAATAATTAAAGATATTATATATATTTTTATTTTTTTAATTATTGTTAATATTTTATATATATTAATATTATTTTTTATTTATTTAAAGATCCAAATCCGGATCCGGGTTTCCGCCAGATATTACAATTTTTAGAAGGATATCCGACACCCGGATATCCGAGAACCTCGGATCCGGATAAGGATAGTTAAATTATGGATCCGCCGGATAAAGATCTGAATCCGGATACCTTAAAATTGCCCGGATACCCGATCCGTCCTAGGCCTAGGCCACACATGGTCAAATTTAATTTTTTTTTTTTAAAGTTTTGGATCCTGTAGTGAAATTTTCTTAGCATTTTACATCTACAAAGTAATGAAACATAAACCTTTACTATAGCTTGATCCGCGCGTCCGCGCGGATTTTTGTTTTTGGGCGCGAGGATTTGGTTTTACTTTTCTATAAATGACGTAGTGACATTTTTAAACACATAAATTATTTGTCTAATTTTAGGTTTTTACGAACCTACCCGTACATAGAAGAATCATATTCGAACCGCCACCAGAAATTTATTATATTTAAACATAGTTTAATTTTAAAATTAAAAAAAAAAACTAATATCCGAAAAACCAATATGTACTCGAACATTATTTGAATGTCCATATCTAACTAATTCTGTAAAAAAAAAAATTGTTAACCAGCTTAAATTCTCGTCACGAATAAAACAATTTCATTCAAACCTGTGAAATTATTAAGATTAACACGTAAAATAAATTATGTCGAGTTATTATGGTAAATGTCATTTATGAAGTAGTTTGGAAAAATAAAAAAAATAATGTAAAAATATAATAAAATAATTAAAAATATGTAAGTTATGTTTTTTTCTTCTGAAGTCGAATTAATTAGAAAAGACAATAAATAAAGTGATTAGAATAAGTTAAAAAAAATAATAACCGTAAGAACCCACTTAAAAATAGGCAAATATTATTTTATACTTCTGTTTTAATAGAATAGATTAATTACAAAATAAATATCATATATATCGAGTAAAAAAGTATGCTTACAATGTTAACAAGTGTGATAACAAGTGCACCCACAAATTTATTGATATTGTAAATTTTACATGTAAAGCACTAAAGTTTCAGTGGATCAAATGGTAAAAATCAGTCTATTTCCCCATAATATCTTGAGTTCGAATTGAATTTCTTTCATGTTGATTTAGTTTTTATGACCAATACTGCACCCTGTATACAATTCCTTTGGATTTGTCCCTAGGTGCACTATTTGGATGCATGTTCTCCACTTGTGTTATGGATCTATTTTAATTTTTACTGCAAATTAAATTGAATTACAGTACATGCTACATCTCAAATTTAATTTAACACTGTATATCACCAATCAGAGGCATTATATAAAGTGTATCCTAATCACTTAAGTGAATTAGATAGATGGTGAATTATAAAAAAAATTGTTTGTCGTGCAGTCTAATTTCCTATAAAACAAGTAAATATTTAGTTAAATTATAAATAGAACTTATAATTTAAGCAAACTAATCTCATCCACTATATATTAATCGAAGAACATTTGAAAAAATGTAACCTTAATTTTGTAATAATTAAAAAAGACATTTTGCTTATGTGTCAATCAATTAGGTAGTTAATTAATCCTACATGTCAGCTTCACATTGAAATTGAAAAACATGTTGGTCCAATTCGATTTTTATATCTCACTAAAAACATTTAATACCAACTATATGATATCATATGATATTAACTAAAGCAAGATGACTATTTATTATATATTATTTCCTTAAATAAACCCTACGGAATTACATAATGTGATTATGATAAATATAGTAATTAATGATTTTAAATAATGAAGATTTGCTAATAATCTGTATGTTTTCTATCATTTTTTTTAATTCTTTACTATTAAAATAAATTACACAATTACATTAATCATATATTAAAATTTTAGTTTTTTTTGTATATGTTGTATTTTGAATTTTTCAAAACGAGTATAAATTACTAAAATTGTTAAAAGCCTCACATAAACTTTTGTGATCAATGTTTAAATTTTTTTCTATAATAAGATACAATGATAATAAAATCATATAAATAAATAATATTATTTTAATAGGTGTTTATGCAAATATATATATATATATATATATACTTCATATTGTTTAAATTTAATTATATATCATATACGATAGATAAGATTGATTGTTTTGACTTATTTATTCTAAAATTGTTGCGAATAAATAAGACCGATCATTTGATTTATATGTGCAAGCCAATTTATTACATAATAGTAACTGATTTTTTAGTTATTTAATATATAATTATTATTTTATTATTTCATATTTTGCAAAAAAATATAAAATAAATATTTATTCTGCAAAAGGCGAAGAACTTAACCTAAGTATGTATCTCTTTAATAATTTTGAATCTTAAAAAAAATTTAAATCTCATGCCAAAATAAAAGAAAAAAATGAGAATAAACTCAAAAATCAATATTTATATCGAGCAATAACCAAAATGACACAAAAATGAGTAAAATATCGAAGATAGATAGGATTAGCACGTGAACGTAAACTTCTCATAACCATAATTAACTTTTAATTTGCTAAATCATGATATAAAACCGAGCTCACATAGTTTCATTGTAACCAAATAGTATACATAAAATTTTTCGACCTAAACGTTAGGTTTTTATGCGATAAATAATTTTTTGACCTAAAATATTTTTAAAAATGAGATCAGTTCATTAGTAAACAAATTATGTAATTGACAAAAATTTTTTATAAAATTGTTTAAGGGGCAAATATATTAATTCGATCAATAATATAAATTTTTTTTCCATACGATATTTCTTGAATAATTTTCATATAAATTTACTTGCGCAGTTCTTATTCTAGTATATATTATTTGAGATTACCGAAGAATATATGTAACTAATATGGTAATATCTTCTCATAAATATGAGTTATTTTATGCAACAAATTAAAAAAGAGTTGTATGGTATTCTTGCATATAAGCACATAGCATACAAGTGAATCCCCTCATAATTCCCCACCATTTAAAATTTCATTCACTCCGTATAGGTGGGCGTTCGGGTCTTCGGATCGGGTTCGGGCCGGTTCCTTTCGGATCTGGATATTTTGGGTTTTAAACATTTAGACCCATTACGTACTAATAAATTTTTGGTTCGGGTCAGTTCTTCTCGGGTTCGAATCGGTTCGGTCTATAATTAAAATACTCATAAAATACCCGGATCGGATTCGGGTATTTAAGATATGAAAAGGACATGACATACCTAACTCCATCAAATTTAGTCGATATTTATCATATATATCTGAAATTTTATAAAATAATTTAAATGAAAACTATTAATAATTAAAATATAACATTTTTAAACTCTACATTTTACATTTTAAAACTTCATATTAATTAAAAATGTGACAAAATAATAACAAATGTTGTTAACAAAAGATATTTCAACTAAATCATAAAACAACATATATATAAAATAGAACACAAAAAATCATAGTTTTGGATATACATGTTTTTAATTCGGATACAAATCAGTTTTTAACGGGTCGTGTCTATTCGGATCGGTTCTTTTCGGGTCCGGATCTGTTCGGGTCGGTTCCTTTCGTTTCCGATTCTTTCGGGTAAAAAAAATTTTAGACCCAAAAACTACTTGTAAATTTTTGATTCGGTTCCAGATCGAGTATTTTTAGAACGGTTCCAGTTCGAGTTTTCGGATACATGTTAAAATGCACGGGCCTAACTCCGTATTTGAAACATTTATGTTTTATGATTTGCACACATATTAATAAAAATTAAATACATATGATTTGCACACATAGTAATAAAAATTAAATACATACTTTATTGAGAAAGGGCTTAATTAAATACATACTTTTATTTTAGCTTTGTTATTAGTTTTACTTGATTCTTTTTTTTTCCGGCTAAGTTTTACTTGATTCTTAATAGAGTTCTATTATTCATATTTTTAGATTTTAATTTATGTTTTAGTTTTAAAACAAAGTGCATTAACTAAAATTTAAAACATGAATCTTTCAAGTACAAAAATAAAATCTAAAATATTAATATTTTAAATACGGGTGAAGTATATAGTAAAAATGATGTTTTCTAATTTTTTGTTTTACAAAGAAACATAAATTGTTTTATATAATTTCACGCAGCGCATGTTGCTGGTCATCACCTAATCCTATTAAAGACTCTATTAATCCTAGTAAAATAAACATTTCTATACATAGTTGGAAAGTATAATTAAAATGACGCATACATTTGTCTCAGATCTGAGATAGACTGAAGACTATATAACTAAAAATCAAAATCCGCCGACGGTTATTTGATCCCGATCCCACACGTCTCTGTCTCTCAACTACAACAATGACGAAAATGCCCCCTGCAATCGCCATCCTCCTCTTCTCCGTCGCGCTCCTCGCCGTGATCCCACCTTCCACAGCCGAGATCAAATCCCTCGTAATCTCCGACGACGCCCGCCCCATGATCCTCTTCGAAAAATTCGGATTCACACACACCGGCCACGTCACCGTCTCCGTCTCCTCGGTCTCCGTCGTCTCCACCTCCTCGGATCCGAACCCCGACCCGTCGCGTCTCGGATTCTTCCTCCTCTCGGAAGAGTCCCTCCTCCAGGTCCTCCTCGAGATGCAGCAGAACGCTAGATTCTGCGTCCTCGATTCCCACTACCTCACGCACCTCTTCACGTTCCGAGATCTGTCTCCTCCGCCGAACTCGCGGTTCAACCACTCGTACCCGGTCACTTCCCCGAACGAGTACTCTCTCTTCTTCGCGAACTGCGTCCCGGAGACGAAGGTCTCCATGGCGGTTCGCACGGAGATGTATAACAAAGATCCCAACGGATCTAAGGACTATCTCCCCGCGGGAGCCACTCAGCTGCCGTCTCTCTACTCCTTCTTCTTCCTCTGCTACGTGGCGTTTTTAGGTTACTGGAGCTATACCTGCTGGACGAATAAGAGAGTTGTGCATCGGATCCATCTCCTCATGGCGGGGCTGCTTCTGATCAAATCGTTGAATCTGATCTGCGCGGCAGAGGATAAGCATTACGTGAAGATCACGGGGACGCCTCATGGCTGGGATATACTCTTCTACATCTTCCAATTCATCCGTGTTGTTCTTCTATTCACTGTGATTATCTTGATCGGAACGGGATGGTCATTCTTGAAGCCCTTCTTGCAGGAGAAGGAGAAGAACGTGTTGATCATTGTGATCCCGCTTCAGGTGCTAGCCAATATCGCTTCGATTGTGATCGGTGAGACTGGACCTTTTATCAAAGATTGGGTTACGTGGAACCAAGTGTTCCTGTTGGTTGATATCATTTGCTGCTGTGCGATTATCTTCCCTATTGTATGGTCGATTCGATCGTTGAGGGAGACATCGAAGACAGATGGGAAAGCTGCGAGGAACTTGTCGAAGCTGACGTTGTTTAGGCAGTTTTACATTGTTGTCATTGGGTATCTTTACTTCACGAGGATTGTTGTGTTTGCGTTGAAGACGATTGCGGCTTATAAGTACCAGTGGGTGAGCTTTGCAGCGGAGGAGATTGTGAGTTTGGTGTTCTATGTGATTATGTTTTATATGTTTAGGCCTGAGGAGAAGAATGAGTACTTTGCTGTTGATGATGATGAAGAAGAAGCTGCTGCTTTGGCTCTTCGAGATGATGAGTTTGAGCTTTGAAATTGGAGGATTTTTATGGGTAAGGACTCGGGAGATTTATTCTTTTTATGTGTTGATGAAAGCTCTGTGAAGACAGAGTTCTATGTTAAAGTCGTCTGATATTGCAACTTTCTTTTTCTGTTAAATTTTTGTTCTTTCTTTTACATGGAAATTTCATTGTTACAGATGTTCCACGCTTTTATATAGTTTTCTTCACAGTTTATCGTTTGTGCTTATTCAAAATGCGATGATGTGTTTCAACTTTCAATCACTGTTTCAAAAATCGTCGTCTCATTGACTCTACTTACTAAGTTCTTAGAAGGGACCAATTCAATTGATGTATAGCCCCTTAATCAAATTTATCACTAGTTAGCTTTTAGTTTAATACGATAAATTGACCGATTATAGATTAATGTAGTCTTACAATGGCCAAAATCCAAAATAAGAAGAAAAACTGTTTGTTTTTGTTAGCAGAGAAGAACTACAAACAGTTTCTCTTGTAAAAACAGAGAACATAACATACACCGTATAGACAAACCAGTACACTCTTCGTCTCCTTGAACTTGAAGACAAAAAAAAAAATTACAGAGGCAACATAATTTGTAAAAAACATTATATGGTAAATATATATTTCGCATTGTAGTTTCATTCAACAACAGATTCTCAAGTAACCATCATGTGCTCCAACGATGAACAACCTGGAGAATGGTAAAACACAAATGGTCGATAAGTCCGACCTCACTCTTCCTCCCTTTTCGGCCATATACAGTTTCTGTGGTATAATCCGCTGCTGCTGCTGCTGTTGCTCGTCCTGACAATTGAACAAAACCTGTCATCCTCACATACTTTATCTTGATTTCACCAGGAATTCTATAATTTCTAATATTTGTTCAGGCAATATAGCAAAATTGATCAACGCGTGTTTGGTTTTAACTCATTAACGTGAAAATCTCGATAAGGAGTGGGAAACTACCTCGTCTTGAGACTTTGACAGTGAGAAAACCCCAATGTTGTTTCTTGAGATGGAGATAACGTCTTTCCCCCAGAGGGAGAAACCTGAAACACCGTCGTTGTGTCCTTTAACAACAAAAGGCTCTGGTGTCCAGCTCCTGTTTTACCACAAAAAAACAAACCCGTTGTTATTACATGTAAACTTACAAAAAAAAAACTGTGATGATTGTTTTTCTCACTTCCTCAAGTCCCATATACGTAGGGTTTTGTCAAGGGAGCTGGAAACAAGTGAATGGCTCTCAGGCGCCGCTAACTGCAAGAAAGAAGAAAAAGTTCGTAAATGAGAAGCCATATATATTGACTTTACGAATTTATATTGGTTTTGGGAGGAATGAGAAACTTAATTCACCTTGGTCACATATCCGTCATGAGCTCTCCACGAGGAAATAACCCCACTTTCCCTCACGTCAAATAACTTACACTGGCCAGAACTAAAACCAGCTGCAATCCAAGAAGGTGATACTGATGCTCCGTCTCCTTGTTTTGTATGAGATCCTCCTGAACAAAGAGCAGATACGAGAGAAGTAGACCCAGATTCAAAAGATTCTCCACTCCAAAGTTGAAGCTTCTGGCCTCTTGCTAGATCGATAAACCTGAATTGTACAGTGGAAATAATTGCATATTATCTCTAATGCTTACATGTTATGAATTTTTTAGTGTAGTGGATACTGTTCTACCTGAGGGCTCCGGATCCGGTTCCGACAACAAGCTGATCCATGTACTCTAAATAATGCATACATGTATACATGTTTCCATCGAATATCCCATTTGATAACCCATGTGACACATGTCTATTAGACTGATTGGAATTATTGTTTGATGACAGATATGAGGAAGCTTGATCTTGATCCGCAGGTGATTCGGAGAACAAATATATTAGTTTCCCGGTTTGGCTGTTCCACACATGTATTGTTCCGTCACAAGATGCTATCTTTCCGGTGGAAGACAAAATACTGATGTCATTAACAACCTAAAATATACAACAAAAAATTAGATGCTTTCTATTTTGAATAAATTGGCGCTGAAGAAAAGCTTTAGTAAGCCAAGGAACCAACCTCTTCATGGGCATGATAACCAGAGACACAGCTTAAGCTTGCTAGTTCCCACTTCTGAACACTTCCCTTGAACCCTGGATCAATACCTGAGGTGAAAACTGTACACTCATCTTCAGAAACCACTAAAGATCTTAGAGCTCCGCGGTGGGCATGAGCTGAAGACAAAACAGATGCTCTAATTTTCCATCGTTGCTCATCTTTGGGGTTTCCAAAACGTCCAATGTCAAGTCCATCCCAACAAGCTACTGGACTAGGAAACCATGACCAGGGTTCATGCACCAAAGGGCATAAGACTTCTTCTTGTCCTTCAACTGGGTCATGTATATGAGGTTTTAAGTGCTTGGAGTTTCTTAAGCCCTGCGACTGGGGAACTACCCGTCCAGATCCATTGAGCAATGTCTTAGGAATGTGCTTAGACGCAGGGCCCTTGCTCAGCACAGGCTTGGCTTCCATATTATATCGAGAGGATCGTCCTGTGTATTCCCACTGAATCACAATAGATTCAGTGATAAATGACTATAGCTCTATGGATGTCTATATATCAGATATTATTGCAACAAAAACCAGAAGAACGTATATGAGGAAAGGATACCTTCCAGTTATGATGCTTTAGCAGATATTGCTCGAGTAGTAGCCAGGTTGGACATCCCTGACGTAATTTCTCCATACCAAGAAGTGAGGCGAAAGAAGGATATAGAAGCAACCTGTCATTCCTACAGTGTTAGGACATAAAATGGAATCACACAAAAGTTATTTACCGATGTATCAGGTGAAACACGCACACAAGATCCATACGGCTTTTGATTGGAGATTCTGGATGGGAATTTTTTTCTGTAGTCCTGATCTTCCAGTTGAGAGAGTCAGATACATCAGTACTCTTCTCAGAGAAAGCAAATTCATCGAAAAGCTCCTTCAACTGCGGTAGAACATGCAATGCAGTCAACTCTTGTCCAATCCGCTGGCAAATTGACATCAGGGAAATTGCAGCAAACTGGAACATCGAAGAAAACAACATTGAAAAGAAAGCTCCATATACTTGCAACGAGCAGAAAATAGGTGTACTGATAGATATTATATATTAGGCATTGGTGCATGCCTCGCAGTGGAAATACCTACAGAAATAATACTAGTACAGAACCCTTACAAATCTAGCTAAATATTATTTTTTGGAGACTATTTTCTTTCATCATCTACAGTGAGACACTCAGTGACACCTTAACCAGGTCGTACATCTTGATTATATACATGATTATCCTTCACACCTCCCTCAAAGGTACTGATAAAGAAAATAGAAGAACAAAGAAAGAATATCAAGAGTACCTGAAGGACTCGCAACTCCAGATTTTTCTGCATAAGTATCCTTACGTGTAGGCACAACCGACCCTATGTGATGATAGACAAGCCACAACAACAGACGAAAAGATAAGCAGTTGACATAAAACTATAATAAAGATAAGAGATTGAAATTTTTTGTAACATACTTTGGTTAGTTCATGTATAAGTAACTCGTCTGGAATAAGAGCAACTAGACCATCGAGTGTGAGTAGGCAATCAGTCAGTGCTAAAGAACACCAACTATGGACAGGCTCTGGTTTTTTCATAGAAGATAGATCGATACAGAAGCAAACAACATGTTCAAGCAATGGCATCATTTGTTTGACAATGTAGTTCACGCCCAACAGTCTCCCTGAAAAGTTACAACATAACAATCACTTGGCTAATATGGATCTTCTATGTAGAGCTAAGTTGCTTAAACCAACAGATTGAGTGTACCAATTCTAACCAGCACCTCAATCCCATCAGTACATATTCCTTTTCCGAAGTAATTAATCAGAGGCAGTATAGTCTGTATTGAGGGAAAAGTCAGGATCCAAATCAGAATTTCTGAAACACAGCATACCAGATGAAAGGTATATTAAAAATAATTTTGACACGAACAGGAAATCTTGTCTCACCTGATGGACTGTAACAGGGGCGCCAAGCTCTTCGCTGGAACCAATCAGCAGCACAGAAGCTGCAGAAGCCGAAATCTTGTCCGGAGAATTATACAAGTTTGATATGACTAGTGGATGAATCATTTCAAGGTATACTCTCTTTCCAATTCGAGTCCATAGTTCCCTCACAAACGAATCTTGAAGAAGAGAAACTTTCAAATGCGAGTAACCTGTCGTCTAAGCATATGATACTACATCAGACGACAATAACTGAACTTTACAGTAAGCTGATATTGTAAGTACATTAACAGATTCCACTGGTAACCAACAAACTATGCGTACCAATAAGATCTTCTGGATAGAAGGCAAGACAAGTCTTTGCACAGCCACTGGTGTCAAATATTTTGTGAATTCTTTGATAAGTACATAAGCCCATTCACACTCGTTGTCAGATAAAGGTGTCGTCACCAGTGGCAAGCAGTACGCAGCACACATCTCTGCCACAAATGATCCCATTGCTTTTAAGGCCCCCTGTTTGGCAAAACTAGCAGCATAATACAAGCGTGTTCCTCCTTTGGCCAAAAGGTGAAGTGGAGCAGCAAACAAGTAAGCTGACTTCACTGTGGCTGAGAAATACGGAGAGTTCAAAAGACTCTTTGCTGACGGCCTCCTAAATTTTTCGAAAGGAAGAGAAAGTAAAGAGTCAGTCACACATCTAAAAAGGAGAAAACGTGTTACTACATTTTTTATCAGCATATAGCACACACAGAGAGAGTCATAAAGCCAGTGGAGTATCAAAGATGACCAGGGTTTACCAAAAAGAGGTGAGACAACATACCTTCGCCAATCTCGTTCAATGCAAGCTTCAACAAGTACTTTGGTAAGAGGAGGAAGTTCCTTGATTAATCCAGGTAAGTCACCACCTTCTAAATAAGTAGCCAGAGACACCGAGTTAAACAGCGGCCTCATCAAATAAAGTTCCGCCAAGACACAGCCAATAGAGAAAATATCCCCTGCGATGTCCTTTCCTAGGCAGAAATCTTGCCGCCACAGTAACAACTCCTGAGGTTCTATAGAAACTTCGTCTCGCACGTCTATATGCTCAAGAAGATAATTCAAACATATATCGGATGGTACGCCTTTGTTTCTTGAAGTTCCAGAAAGACTAGTATCACCTTTTTTAGTGTTTTCACTACAAGATTCATGCAAAGGAGACTCATCCAAGTTTTGATAAAGGTGATATTGAGGACTTAGATGTGATGCGTGTTCAGAAAATGCAGATGCCTCTTCCGTTTCTTCCAAATACTCATCAGCTTCGAGGATGACAGACCTCTTGTTGTCCACCCCAAAGCCATGAAACGTATGCATTTCTTGTTCATTTCTACTTTGTTCCTTCTCGCGGGAAAAACGCAGGCGCACCGGGTGAGGCCGAAAAAAAAGCTGACGGCGTCCAACCGACCTTGGTACTGCTGGCTCAGATGAAGACAGCATAACATTCTTTGCAGTAATAGCAGCCTGTCCCGACATTTTGTAACCAAAAGTAATATCAATCCAATGATGTAATCGAGATGAAACATGGGGGCTTTCCAGAGCATCTCGATGCAATCTAATGAACTCCTCGGGGCTGCTTGCCCATGGAGGTACAGCCAAATCAGACATACTAGGATGAAGAGAGGAGAAGATGCGGGAATCGCAGTAAAACTCAGGGATGCACTCGTCAGGGGTCCAATCATAAAGCCTTTGCATATCAGAGGGATACTCATTAGGCTCGTACACAGATCGAACTGCCTTACGCAGGACGCTCAGTGGCAGTCTCCTAGCTTTGTAGCTGCAAACAGCCAACTCAGACAGACATTCATCTGAAACATGATGCGGAATCTCAAATGTTGAATAGGTAAAATCTAACTGCTCATCTCCTTTTGCCAATCTCCATTTGCTTTTCCTTAAATCCCGCCAGCCTGAGTCACTATCTTTTTCAGGTTTTTTGCTGAAATCTATGACCCATGGCATTACTGGATGAAATGTGTGGTCTCCCCACCTTCGCCCTGCTAGTTTATTTAAGAAGAGTAAATACTCAAAATTGCTTACCTCTCCCTTCCACCATTTATCAAAGATAGTCTGCCAGTCCAGATGTGAAGAAATTTTAAGATCAGCATAAAGGCCAGAAGAATAACAACCCTCTACACACAGACTTTTTCTTGAGGCAGACGAATTGGCATCTCCAGATCCTAAATCAGGCTTGCTATAGATCTTTAACCAACTCCACAACGAATTTGACAAGAATATCTTTGACGGACGAATGTCCCCATGGGAGATCCCTAACCCATGCAAGTGAGCTAACACAGACAACAGCTGATATATAATAAAATTTCTATGCCACTCTGACTTTAAAGCATTAGGACTGTAGTAGAGAATGTTTTCCAATGTAAATGGGGCTTTGCGGAGCACTGAGACCAAACAATCAGATGATGTCAGAACCCCTAGAACCGGCGACAGATTTGGATGCCTGAGACATGGAACATCGCTTTCCTCTTCTAACAACGGTAACCCAATAAGCCTAAGGAAACTTTCAGTTTCTTGTCCAGATGACTCTCCACCAATCAGGCGATTTAGAGAGGCTAAAATATAATCTTCCGGGCACTCAGAAAGGAAACTAGAAGCAAGCTTTTGAAGATGAGAGGCCGAACATTTGCTGATCTGAGCAATTGGTAAAAGTGCAGCCAACGCTCTCCGGCTTGGAAAACTACCTGAAGACTCGCAAGTGATGTTCTCTATGCCTATGCCTAACTCTCTGTCATCATCTTTCGTAGCCTTGGAGTGTGAACAATCCAAATTCTCATCAGATTCAACATCATCGTTTGAATTCCCAGGTCTTTCACTACAAAAAGGAAGTTTACTCAATCACAAATATGAGAAGATTCAAGTATTTAGCCAAGGAGAAAAAGATTGAACATACACGTAGTTGGCTAAGCAACCATGTTCTTCCTTGCGGAGATACTCCAAAACGAACTGTGATGAACTAGAATCAAAATCAGAAGCTGAAACTCCCTCCTCGCTAGAGTCAGAAACCTACACAAAATCACCACTCGAATCAGCTTCAAATTCCAATACCCCCACCATCTATATCTACATATGAATTGTGCATACTGAACTACCTTAACGACGGCGGAGGACCCGAAAGGAAGCGGAGAATCGGAGAGGCCGTAAGAGAAGACGATCTGATCGGAGAAGTCCGACTTGATCCGTTGCTCGAGGCAATCGAAGCAAACTTCACTTGCTTCACCTCGCATCCTTTATTTATCTCAGTATATTCCTCGCATTCTTATTGATGTCGAAGAGATTCCGATCTGAAGAGAGACGTCAATATTTTTTTCTTAGGGAAAGATCGACCAACCTCGGCGACCTTCTCAAATCAAACGCGGCCAAGCACGCCGCGTTTCCTTAATTCCTCCCCTTCAAAACGCCGCGTTTTAATCGGTTACCGCCAAATATAATAATAATTATTCCATAATTGGTTCGATACCGGTTTGATCGGTTTAATAGTCCGGTATGATTTTCGGTTTGTCAAATATTTGAAAGTTTCTGATCGGTTTAATGGGAGGAGGCGGAGGCATGGAGGAGCTGACGGAAGATGAGGAGAGAGCTCTCAGAGCCCAGAGGAAGCAAATTCGCTCCACTTGCTTCTCTTCCTTTCTCTTATCGCTCTCAGCTGCACAGGTTCTTTTTTTCACCCTTTATGGCTTTTTTCTTCTTTTCAATCTGAAGTTCCGACTTTGCTATGTGTTATGTCTATACAGATTAGCTCATCCAGGTGGACCCTTAAAGACGAACAAAGCGGCGGCTTTAGCTAAGTTTCTAGAAAGGAAGCTGCAAGATCCTAATGGGTTGTCTTCCATTGATCCTCCGTTACTTCGAGTGAGTACTACATTAAGACAAGACTCTTTGATGATGTATGTTTGAAAGTTTTGGAATTGGAGCGAAAGAGGATTAGTTCTCGTCCTGTGACGACAAGGCTTCTTGTTAGTATAGTATAGGACCACTTAATTAGCCTTGAAGAGTTTGTTGGTTGATTATAGTCACGGTTGATAGCTCAGCATTAGCTGAGAGCTGAGGTTGCTGTGCATAATCTGTTGACGTACTAATAAGGTGTTCTTGTTGAGTCTAATGCAGGACTATATTGTAATAGCTTACTGGTAGTGCAAGTTACTGGTAATGAAGGTGTTATTGTAATTATTTTCGGTAATTTGCTTTAGTTTGTTCTCTGTCCGCTTCTGTAAATTTATCTAGAGCGTTAAATAAAAGGAGAATCACTTCTGTTTCTTATCTGGTATTATAGATTTTCTAGTATTTTGGTTGGACATTAGCTTTGAGAGCTAGGATATGAACAAGGTCTTCCGAAATTGTAGCTCAGTTCTAGTTAAGAGAATTGGTACCAAGCCCAATTCTCTCCCTTCAATGGTGAAAAACTGTGAAAAGTGGAATAATGTAGTAGAAACTATGGGTGGCATCCATCAGGAAATATTATATGTTTGGGTATAATTGTGTTTCAAAGTTTATGTTAGGGCAGGATGTATGTGGTATTGAAACTTCACTAAATCGTTGCAAATAAATATTGGGCGTTGATGCATTCCTTTGGCTTTCCTTAATTTCATAGTTGCTTTGAAAGAGTTTGGATATGTAGTTTGGCATTCCTGAGATGAAATGCATAATGACTGCTTGCCTGAATGTAGTTTCACACTATAAGTCCATTGTAACTGTGGACTAAGTTTAGCTCACTTCAAACGTTAGAATAATGTTATTCCTAGATGTTCGGTGCAAACAACATAGCACACTAACATAGAGAGATTTGCTTTTATCCAAGCCAATGCCGTGTGAAATAATCCACAACGTTAATGTTATTGGGGAATATATATATGTGGCAGAACGAGTTTTCTTAAGGCTCTGGTAAGTATCGAATGTGAAGGCTTAATCTTTTATGATACTCTACTGATCTCAGGTGGGACTTCGATTTCAGGAAGAAGAATCCAACACGTTGCCTCCTTTGAAGACGTCGAGGTACCTGATTCTTTCTACTATCTTTGAGAATATGTTCTACTGACCAGTTCTTACGTACGCCTTCTTCGTCATGTTTTAGGTATCATCTGATGACGATAAGATAGAGAACACTAAGCTAAGCAAAAAGAAAAAGAAGAAAAAGATAAAAGAAGAGAAAAAGAAGAAGAAAAACAAAAAGCACAAGGTTATCTCCCTCGCACCCTTTGTCCTTACCTCATCTTTCGACTTGCTTTTCGTTCTCCCCACACAATTTTTATAAAGTCTGTTACTTTCTGGATTCCGTTACTCATATCTGCGTGGGGTAAACTTTTATGAAAGCAGCAGATCACAGTCGATGAAGATGCCAAGTTGACGAGACCCAACAAGAAGTTGAAGCTTTAGTGTCCCTTTAGTGGCTATACATAACTGATCACATGTTTGATAAAGATAGTTAAGACTAGAGCTGTTTTGTGAGTTTAGTACAGTTAGCTTCATGAATCTGATATTTGTATTTTGGTTTGAATTTATTGATTCTGTTTTTAGCCTCTTGGATCATTCATGATCCGGTCTAGTTCATTGCAGGAACAGAACAGTATATATATAACAGAGCTTATTGGGTTAAGTGTTTGTACTACTTCCAAGGGACAAAAAGAGACAGAAATAGTACAAAACAAAAATTATTCAGTTATGATTTTCTTAGATTTGATTCATAATTATTTTCTACGTGATGATTATCAATTCTCTTTCATGTCGTCGCTTTACAATTCAATGGATCAAATCTAATGAGATTTAGTAGCTACCTAGTCTAATTAATTGATTTTTTGTTTTTGGTAAAATAGTCAAATTAATTGATTTTAACATTATTCAATTAATTTTATCGTTCGTATATTTGTGAACACTATTCCTAGTATGTCACCTGGTCCGAGCTCAAATTTCAACAATTTTGTATTAGAGAAACAAAAGAAGAATTATTGGAAATGAACATAAGAAAATTTTACACTCGCCGACATTTGGTAGATGCGGATACCAATGTTTATGGTCGAAAAGATGGTATGGTTGGGAGAATAACACTCTCTCCAAAAAGCTGCTCACATGTGGCCAATACCTCTCCAAGTCAAAAAACTTCACCATGCTTTATAAATGCCTCACTTGGCGACAAAAGAAAATACACCGCCTCACTTTACTAACTGATCTTCACTCTTTTGTGAGTGGCTCGAATCATCGATTATACAGTGTCACATTTTTAAGTGGTCCGAAGGCAAATCCCCACGTGTTTAACTTCACGCGCTTCAAAATAGTTATTTGGTTAAAATTACAAGATTTTTTTCAAAAGAAAACAAACATATCTTCCTTGACAACAAATATTTCAAACATATAAATGATGATGGTGGTGGTTTCTTTCATAACCATTAAAAATGTCATTTTTGGCATATCTCTAACGATAGTTTTCGAAATCATGACGACAGCTATGTCAATAACGATGAGAGAAATCACTATCATCATCAGTGATATGTTTGAAATTGTTATCGTCAATGATGACATGTTTATTTTCTATAAAAAATAATCTTGTAATTTAAAAAAAAACTATTTCGAATTTTCTTTTTTTTTTGTTTTACGATTTTTCTTTATTTTTTTATTTTTCTGAATTTTTATTTAATTTTATGTATTTGATTTAATCTTATTTATTTATGGATTTTTTATTTAGTTTTCTGTATTTTAATTAACTCTAATTTGTTTTTGAAATTTTAATTAATTTTCTGATTTTTTTTTATTTTTCGAATTTTATTTACTTTTGTGAATTTTATTTTGTTTTCTGATAACTTTTATTTAATTTTCTTAATTTTTTTCTTTTTTTTTAATTTAATAATTATTTTTTTCAGAAAAAAGACTGATACATCTTCACATTTACCTGTACAACTGGTCAGTTTTTTACTTGATGAACAGGTAAGCCAGGTTAGAGGTTTTTTTTGAAACAAATGTCACCTTGAAGTTTAAAATGCTGGTCAAAAAAAGTCAAGGTTTAATGTGTCAATAACTGCTATTTCAAGGTTTTTCATGCGATTTTCCCGAACAATATATGTAATGATGATACTCGAAATGCCAGAGAGATTTCATCCAACTTCGAATAGGTGACGCAGATCAAAAAACGCAGATCAAACAAAATGCAGATCAAGTAGAACAAATGCAAATCATGCAAATCATGGAGAACAAATGCAGATCAAGCTAATTTAATAAATTATTGTAATTAAATACATGATGAATTTTTAAATGAACACAAGCGTAAATGACGTTTGTGTTGTACATGTGTACATAATCTCAGATGCTTATTGATTTTTTTTTATTGTGTAATTTTGGTTGCAGCTGACTGTGCTACTGATGATGGAGTGCGGGGAGGAGAAGGAAGATGATTGGGGAGTATGGACAGTGAGATTTTTTATTGTAAATGTGCAACATGTTTCTTGTTTGGTAAATTGTTCAATTTATTCGTAAGAAGATGTATGATGTCTGGGAAACTAGTTTATGCATGAATATTATTAAAGATTTCTCTATGGACAATAAATCATAGACACAAATAAAGTAGACAACCTAGCTATAAAGACAATTAATCATCTACAAAAAAATGTTAAGATATATGAGAATGATATATATGTGTAAAAACAAATAGAATTGATGAGTAATAAATACATGGAATGACATAGGAACCCACCTTTTGGAGTTATGGTAAAACAATGCACACATTATTCTATGTCCATGTGTACTTAGAACTTATAGTGTACATGTTTACACAGTTTTAAAACTCAAGAAAATTATGTACACAAGACTCAAACTTATAGTGTACTAGGGGGGTGTCCGCGCTGCGCGCGGAATATTGTTTTATTATTGCTAAGAACATGATTTTTTAGATAATGTAATTATTTTGTCGTTTTTATTTGTTAAGAGCATTATTTGGTGTTTTTAATGTGTTATGTAGTAGTAGGTGATAGGTTAATATATTTTGCGTTTGTTTTTTTTGAATAATGTGTTATTGTGTGTACAGTACTTGTCAATAGTGAAGTGAACCTCTACCGTAAAAGATTATTGAATTTCAATAACTTTGCATCTACGCATTTGTTGATTAATTCTAAGATTAACGGTTTCAACGTCAAAATTGTATTATATTTTTTTCATATTTTTGAAAATTAAAACTTTTAAGATATTTTTTGTCATCTTCCCATATTTTGACTTGAGCCGTCACCGTCTATGTAGTTCGGTACCTTTCTGGTGTGCGGTGCTTCTCACCATCACCGGAAAAAGACTCACTTCTTTCTCTTGTTTTTCTTTGGATTCTTCACCTGTAAGATTATATGATATTTGTTGTAGATCAGATTTCTGAGTTTTCAGTTGTTCGGTTGATTCTCACGGTATTGTAGGTTGTTTCAGTCAATATTGATTGCTTATCTTTTTCTTTAGATGTCAGCTGATGTTAGGAATTGCATCTCCTTGGTTGGGTCAGAGTTTAGTCGTCTTTGATGTTTTATTCCTCGTCGTTGGCTTACCGTCAATAGTCTTTGCTCGTCTTGGTTTTCAAGATCTAGTTTTTGGTGTTCTGACTTCTATGCTCTCTTTCATAGCTCGTGTGCGGCTCCATAGTTTGCTGATTTCGTTTCGTCTCTCTTTCCCTCACTATTCTCGCATCTCTTTGCAGCTTTCATCGCATCTCTGGTAGCTCTCCCTTTCACCATGTTTGCCACTCGAGGTTTAGATAGTGTTTTCGTTCGGGTATGCCATGTGGGCTTGGAAGGTAATTTTTGGTCTCAAGTTTAGTTTTTGATTTTTTGGTGGTTGTCTTCCATTCTCAATTCCTCAAGTTGTTTCTTTTCTTTCCATGTTTCCTTTGGTATAGGTGTGCGGAGTTATTCTCTTGGAGCTTTGGTCTTTTCTATCCAGAGCTTTGTGTTTTTTCACTTGCATGGTCGTGTTGTATGTTCGTGTTTAGTTTATGAGATGTTTCTTACCTTTTAGCTACTGGTTGTGATTCCGGTGCTTTAAGCATATATCTTCCTGCTTCTTGGTGGCTTTGGTCTTTCGATTATTATTCTCCATCTGGCTAGTTTTCTTGGTTATTTGTGTTGGTGCTCTAATTTCTTATTCTTAGTTTGATTATTAATAAATATATAATTTGTAAATAAAATAAGAAAAATTAGTAAAAAAATAATAAAATGGTGAAAGTTTATGTATTTTTAGTTATTAATAAATTTAAAATTTAAAATATATTTATATTATTTTATTTATTTCGGACCAATAAGTGCGAGAAGGATTAGATAGTACACAATTAGAAATTTATGGAGTAAATTGTAATAATTTAAAAGAAGAAGGATTTAAAATACAAAAAAAAACATGAAGACACATGTCAACAAACCCCCCTTCCACATGTCATAAGAAGGGAAAAAGCCAACTTTATATATATAGATAAGCTTCATCTAAAGTGCAAATTCAATATGTACAGAAAAATGAAAGCATAAATGTGTTGTGTACAACAATAAATATAACAATTTGAAATATCAAGTACACAAAAAAACACACAAAACACACAACGTGTATATATATATGTATCAAGCTATCAATGTATCAATGTATATACATGTATGAAGCTATACATGTATCAAGGTATATACATGTACAACGATTTATGCACTTTGAAAATGTAGCCTAGTCTCGGACACTTGAGGGGTAACAGGGGAGGTTGGGGTGAGTTGGATGTCGTCTGGTGGGGTGTACGTGTGGACGCGTAGGCTGGTGTCCATTCGGATAATTGTGATGATGTACGCCGGTGTTGGATGTAGCCGGTGAGTTGTACGTGTGGGCGATGAATACTGGTGTACATCTGGATAATTATGATGATGTACGCCGGTGTCGTCTGGTTCAGGCTTCCAATAATTTGGTAGTACCCCCGAGATAAGCAGAGTGTGGTCGAACGCATTACCGGTGGTGCAATGAATGATGTGTGGGGCGATTTTGGTTACATTGATGCCAACCATCACCTCGGGGCATGAGAACCGCCAAGTGTGTCGTCGAGGAAAAAGGATCCCAAAAGTCATGGTCATAGCGACGGGGTTGAACCGTCGTCGTATATCTTCCATTCACCGGCGATAACCATACAGTGGTCCGCCATGAAAGATAGATGGAAGGAGGAACTAGAGTTAACGGCTTAGACGCAACGTGAACAAAAAGAAATAAACAAACTTAGAACACAAACCTCGAGTTATAAGAGTTTAGGATCCAATCATCAGTAGGGTTAAATTTGCTTGATTAATTAGTAAGCTTGAAATTTCTAGGATGAACAATTTTGGAGAAGATGACGATGTGGAGAACCGAAGAAGGTGAGAAATAAGAGAGTTAATCAGGGTCGTCGATTGGTGGTAAATCTAATGGTTGTGGTGAAGTGGCAAATATATGTCTTATCAAGATCTGTTAAGTTTGATTTGGGCCATTTAAATTTTTTCAGCATCAAGGGCTGTGAATAAAGTCCACCAAAGTGATAAGCTAGTTGGCAATTCTCTGGTTAGAATTGAACAAATCAGTTAAGATTTAGTTGGGACCCACCTTCAGCTCCTAAAAAACGTGTTTTAGTGACATAATGTGTCCTAGCGTGTAATTAAATAAGAGGAATGTGACCTTCAATGTAAATCTAAAATTTAAAGTGAAAGATAGAAGTGCAGTAATAGAAAGTTGACAACCGGTCATTAGTCTCTTTAAAACATGTTAAAGTTTCTGGGAGAAAAATCGATTCTCTTCCTTTTCCATTCCTCTCTCCTCCTATTCCTTTTTTTATTTATATTTGTGGGGAGAAACCATTTTTAAAATGACCACTGCCGGTGCTCTTACGAATTTACGATGGCCGGTGAAATAATCATGTTTGACATATCCCTTATATATTAAAAGAGAAACATTGTAATAAATGCATTCACACTATAATAGACATGTGATAACCTGACATTAATTTGATAATAAGTATGCTAACGCGTTCACACTATATTCATAAATGTGTTCAAATTATGTACTTTGCGCTTTTTATTAATATAAAACTCACATACATGGTTCCAATAAAACTCTGGATTTTTCTGTTCGAATAAAAATAAATAATGAATCAAAAGCCAAACTGTATATATATTATTTTTATTGTTTACGGATAAAGTTGAGCAAAATATTCATAAATTTTGATTCGATTCGTTATCCATTTTTATTTGAATCAAAAAATCTGGATATCCGTAACTCTACGAAACAAATCAAATAATAAAATACAATATCCAAAAAAGAAGCAAATCGCAAATACCAATATTTTTAAGAACATATATCTAATTCGATCTGTTATATCCATATATATACATATATGTAAAGAATTATATATATATGTTATATATATTATACTTGATATCAGTTTTACAATATTTTTATGAATTAAATTTATTATATTAGGTACTAGAATTTAAAAAGTTAAATAATGTTTTATTTTTGTGATAAAATGTTATTATTAAAATTTTCAATTTTTTAAAAAATTTTATTTTATTTACGGATCAAATCGGATATTCTTTAAAATTCTAAAACATTTCGGATATCCGAGTCACCGAATATCTAGGTGGCTAAAGATCGAATCGACACGAATGCTTCCAAATACCCAGATATTCGATCTGTGTCCACCCCTATTTACGGATACAATTTTATTTTCTTTATATGAAAAAATGACTAATGTCAAGGCCTTTTTTATTTTAAATTAATTTTAATTTTATCTTTCATGTATTATTTTGAACAAAAATGTCATTTAATATTAATTAACAATATATTTATATATTTTAAATTATTTTATATACTTTTTACATACACATATAAATGTGCACCTTGATGTGAGCACCTTGTAATTAAGTATTCACCACAAATGAAGAATCTATTTCTTTTGAAAGTTGAAATATCTTTTCTTAATGTTTCTTTCACTGCCGACCAAATTTTAGTGAAATAATTTGTCTTAATATTTTTCTTTTCTTTTTCTTAAATTATTATCTGTTTAGAAACTATAATATGAAACTATTGATTCGACATGACTACTATCTAAAATTCATAATATGCAAATATTAATGTTTAGTTTTGACCCAAAAAACTAAAAAAAATCAAACATTTTAACCGAATAAACTAAATTGAATATTAATTTAAAATAATAGTTATATTTTAGAGGATTGAAAACCAAAAAAAAAAACTTAAAACCGAACCAATATTCAGATTAAACAAATTTAATATCTTTTTATTAAAAATAACGAAACTAATAATCACACTTGCGCATGATTATTACCTAGTTTTACTTATACTACGATGATGACCTTGGTAAGTAATAATTCATACAACGCATTAAAATTACGATTCCATATAAATATCAGAAGTGGTAATAATGCTATGAAGTGACTCTTAAACGTTTCGTGTTGAGTGCGATTCACACTCTTTGCGTGAGCGTGCAAGACAAATACTTTCCGCAATCTCCTTCTCACCACGTCAATTTTTCTTTGTGCAAATAAAACAAGTTATTTTTGTATTCTTTTTTTTTTTTGATAACTCTGGTATCTGGACAGCCACATTCCCAACTATCCCCCGAAAGAGGTCCAGCGCCCCAACGGAAAGGATGTTAAATCCGTTGTGGCCAAGGCTCGAACCCGGGTGGCGAACAGTACAGCTGTACCTCCTTTACCACCAAGCTACGAGCGCTTGGTTAAAAAAGGTTTTCTAATGTTTAAAAAAATGAAATTCCAATTTTATTTTTGTATTCTTTTATAAACTTTTATAGTTTTCATTTGTGAATATTGTTTCCCTCTATACAAGCCCATGTCAAAATCAGGACAAACTGTAAACAGCTCGAGGCGCCAAGACTTCAACGAGTTTCCTTATTTGCATTCACGATTTCAGAAAGGAAATCTACTGTTTGTCAACGAATATCAAAACCAATCATTTATCAAATGGTAATATTGGTTTCTCTTGGTCGGTTGTCTTTTATTTAATTGTGTTCTATTACTTTTATAGTTTCTGCATGCAGATAGAGATAATTTGTTTAATGGTATAGTTATATTCATATCGTTTAACCAAAGTGAGTGTAATCTAATGGTAACGGCGTAGTAATCTTCTCAAGGAATATGAATATCTCATCCTCTCTAGTTTTAATCCTTGGGAAGATTTACGTCCACTAAAAGATATTATCAACGGCTGCTTTCAAATTTTGAAAGACTACGGGTTTGTTTGGGACTTTATTAATTAACAAAGAAATAATTCTTGTTTATAACGTTTTTTTTTTGCTAAATTCTTGTGTATAACGTTTACAGTTAAAATATTACATATACGAAAAACTGTTTTGTATCTGGCCATACTCGACAAACACAGCTAGTCAAAAATGTTAGGCGTAGATAATATATCAAACCAAGAATATAAGGTGGATACGTCGTAATCAACGTTAGCACAAAAAATATAACTCTAACATGCTCGAGCAGTGTAGTAGCGAATAGCGACCCATGGGCAAGTTTACAAAATAACTAGCAGATTGGTTGAGAAAACAAAATGTTAGCATCAAATATTAAATAAGATATATGATATATAAAAAAAAAGATTAATAAGACATGAGTTGATTTTGACAAAGAAATTGTCTTCTTGCTATATTTGCAACTTGAACCGACAGAGTTTAATTTATTTGACTTTTGTTTTCCTAACCATTACAATTTCCAAACGACCATTTGCCATTTAAAAATAATTTATATAGTAAGATATTGCATTTGGAGAGACAACTCTATATTTCACAATATATGTGTCTACACATTTAATATGTGATTTTGTGTGTGTGGTGTTTTTGTTTCAAGAGCTAAGAGCATGATTAACCCGGGGTTCTTAAGATGGAGTTCTTAGCGGAAGTTAAAAAACTGTTTCTTAACTTTTAATTAAAAAAACTAAGAACCGGTTCTTAAATAAAGACTTTAAGAACTGGTTCTTAGTTTTTTTAGTTAAAAGTTAAAAAACAGTTTCTTAACTTCCGCTAAGAATCTCACTCTAAAAATCTCATGGTCTAAGTACACAAGTTTGTAAACTCATTGTTTTGTAGATCAAAGTCAAATTTTGAACCCCACCATCCAAAAATTGGTAGAAGTTCATTCTAATCGGTAATCACTTTCAATGCCTTAGACCATGATTAACTCTAATCTCTTAACTGGATTTTTTAGCTTCGACTAAGAGACGGTTCTTAGCTTTTCTTAGATTTTAACTAAGAAAAGTTAAGAACCGTCTCTTAAATAAGAGATATAAGAGCTGTTTCTTAGCCAAAAAGTGTTTAAAAAAAATTGTCAAATCATGAGTTAAGAACCCCGGCTAATAGACCGGGGT
Organism: Brassica napus; assembly: GCF_020379485.1. Classification (NCBI taxonomy): domain Eukaryota; kingdom Viridiplantae; phylum Streptophyta; class Magnoliopsida; order Brassicales; family Brassicaceae; genus Brassica; species Brassica napus. The sequence continues at coordinate 11,064 of NW_026014428.1, read as the reverse complement.
TAATCATGCTTAGTTGATAAAATATCCGATTTTCTATTTACATCGATAATTAATCTTGATTTTTACCTATAATCCATCTTGATTATATATACAAAAGTTTCACTAGCATCATTTCTAATTCGTTGTAATATAGAAAATTAGATCTCGATCCACGCAACCGCGCGGATTTTTGTTATCATTTATTTTTATATAAATATTTTATTTTCAATTCTAAATTGGTATATCAATTTTTAAAACATAATAAGTTTACTGTAGATTTTTTTCATTGAATAAATTGTTTCAAACTTTCACATGTATTTGTATCTTCTTATATATATATATTTTCGGATTATTATTTCATTATTAAAATCGTAAATATATATAAAGATTAGTAAAATATTGTTTTATTTTCATATTCAAAGATATTGTAACATTTCACAAATTTAGAAAGTTTTTAAAAAATTAAACTTTTCGCTTCACAGATTTATATTATCGAGTAAATAATTAAACATTTAGTTTTTGTTTAATTTTTAAAATAAACTATGTAGTTTAAAATTTTTTTCATTGGTTTAAGGTGGTAAAGATTAATCATTGTTAGATAATATGATTTTTTTTATTTTAAAAAAAATTTATAATTTTAAAGTTAACATTGACAAATATTTAAATATTTAGCATATAGAGGTGTAGTATTAAAACATTAAATTATATCTATTTAATTTATACTATCTATAAATCCAATGTATCATCTATTGTTTAATCCAATTATTGATAGTCCAATAAAAATTTCTGGTAGGCCCAAAATTTAAATGATAAGATTAGATATTAAACGTAACATGACTTTCTAGCAATAATTCCATTAGGTCTATTTTTAAAAAAATCACACATGAATCAAGGTTGTGACTTATGTTTTAATATATAAGATACCTACATTAAAAAGCTAAAAAATCAATACATAATAATGTTCAAAATACCTGATTCAGCTAGCTATGAGGGCATAAATATCTTTTAAAAAAAAATTAATGTTATCCTAGGGTATTTTTTAAAAACATATCCACATATTATTTCAAGTGTTTCATTTTGAAGGTATAAATTTCACAGTAAATCAAAATCAATAGTTGATAAAAATAGAAAATATCAAGAATAGAAAGCAATCCCCTAGACTATATTTGCGAAGTGATTTTGCCACATGTCATTTCTACAATCAATTTCACAAAACAAATATGACATGACTACTGAAATTGATGACATGTCTTATAGTTTAATATGACATGGACAATTGCATTTAATGTTAATTTATATTTTTGGTAAACTTTTTAAAATATGGTAATAACTCATATATTACATTTAATGCCAATTTATATTTTTGGAAATTTTTTTAGAATATGTGAATAACTCATAAATCATCATTAAATAAATATATTCAAATATGGCATTATAAATTTCAAAATATAATTTAATTATATATTTTTAAATTATACAATTTTACTACTAAAATTTTCAAAAATGTATACAATTTTTTTAGAAAATTATAATCGTTAATTTTTTTTTATATATTTACAAATTTTATAAATATTGTTTAATTTTAATTTTTGGTAATTATGCAATTTTTATAAATTTATTTAATATATTTAATTAAAATAAATAGATAGAAAAATCTATGTAAAGAGAAGTCATGTAGTCTAATGTTTGGCGCGTATATTAACCACCACCGGCAAAAAGGCGACCCACGCATAAAGAAAGATCAACACCTCCCCCCTCCATCCCCCTTCCAAATAAAATAAAAATAATAATTAACAAATAACTCCTTAGTCCTTACGAATTAAAACCAAAAATATCGGCACAGACGAAAACAAAAACTGAATTTAACAACTTTAAGCAGAGAGAGAGATCAAGCGAGCGACTGAGAGAGAGTGGTGTTGAGACAGAACCCAACCACGATCCGTGCTTCTTTGTCCGTTTCTTCCTTCTCCAAACAAACAAAAGAAGAAGAAGAAACTTCCTTCCCCGACACTCCCATTTGATCGGAGCTCAACATTGCTCGGCAGAGAGGTTAGGGAGATAAACGATATGGAGCGGTACGGTCGCGTCGGCGAAGAAGGCTCGCGGGCGGATCCATCACCTCCCGGAACCGAAACCGGTTTAGAAGGTATAACGTTGCGATTTAGCGTTTTGCAATCGTTGTTTTTCAAAATGCGGTTTTTTGTAGGTTCGACGTGGCGGTTAGGGCTGCGAGGCGGTGGAGGTGAATCATTCCCGGAGCGACCCGATGAGCCTGATTGTATTTATTACTTACGAACCGGTGTTTGCGGGTACGGTTCCAGGTGTCGGTTCAACCACCCACCAAACCGTGTACCGGTAATAACCTCTGCCTCTCTCTCTCTCTGTTTTTGATAAAGTTACTACCTTTTTGTCTGCTTCCCATGTGTGTTTAATCAGTCAATTGGGGTGATTCAGTTTGATCACAGATGCATTGTTGTATCTATATGATCTAATATCACTAACACCATGTAGTTTGCTTGGAAGCTCTTAACTAGATGTTTTCATTCTTTTAGGTCTTGGGAGGTCTCAGAACAGAACCTGGAGATTTCCCTGAGAGAATGGGACAGCCCGTGTGTCAGGTTTCATCTATACAATTAAAGCAATGCTTAAACTTTCTTTAGTGTAGCCAAGTCTCATTTTTTTTATGCTTTTTATTTGAACAGCATTTTATGAGAACGGGAACATGTAAGTTCGGTGCTTCTTGCAAGTATCACCATCCTAGACAAAGAGGAGGAGATTCTGTTACTGTCTCATTAAACTACATGGGATTCCCATTACGCCCGGTTTGTTTGTTCAATCTCTCTCTGGTTTTGTCTTTGTTTCTTTTGGTGGTGTATTGATCTCTCAATGGTTTTTCCTTACAGGGTGAGAAAGAATGCTCCTATTACATGAGAACCGGTCATTGTAAATTCGGTTCCACATGTCGGTTTCACCATCCCCTTCCTCCTGGTGTACAACCTCCATCTCAGCAGTTATCAGCTATTTATCCATCGTTACACTCTCAGTCAGGTGTTTTTGTAGCGAGACCTCAGCTATTACCAGGCTCATATGTTCAAAGCCCTTACGGTACTTACAGCCAAATGGTTCTTCCTCCTACGGGTATGGTTCCATACCCGGGCTGGAACCCTTACCAGGTAACGTTCCAAAACGATCCTACTTTCTTCCTTACCTCTTAATCTTAACAAAGTCTCATTTTAATTTTGTTTAGGCTTCCCCTGGGAGTCAACCCTCTATGGGATCAAGCTCTGTTCCTTTGGCGCCTTCTTATCAAACGAGCCTATCTTCAAATAAGGAGCAATCTTTTCCTCAGAGACCTGGAGAACCTGACTGTCAATACTTTATGAGAACCGGAGACTGTAAATTTGGAGCCTCTTGCAGATTCCATCATCCTCTTGAAGCAGCACCACCAAAAGGAGTTAATCTCAGCAATATTGGCCTCCCACTTCGTCCTGTAAGTCTCACTCATTGCCTATTTTAGCTTTTACGCCTTGCGTCATGAACAGAACGGTCATGAAATTGTCATGAACTCAACGTTATAGAGTTTATTGTTATGAATTAATGATAAGTTCCGTGTAGAAACTCTGTTTCTTGAATTGGTTATAAAGCTCTGTTCAGACGTAATGCATCTTAATAACAGCGAGAAAGCTAATAAGAATAAGAAACATTTGCAGGGCACAGCGCCATGCAGCCACTTTGCGCAACATGGGATCTGTAAGTTTGGGCCTGACTGCAAATTTGATCACTCCATGGGCTCTTCTTCACTAAGCTACAGCACGTCTGCTTCTTCGCTCACTTACCCTCTCGGATCCTCATCGCTCGGCACATTAGCTGCGTCATCATCATCCACGTCTGACCAACGCACAGAACTTCACTCTTCGAGCTCCGTTAAACCAAAAACCACAACAAGTGGTGGCTCGGAAACTGTGTCCGCTGGAGTTTCTTCTTCTATGACTGGCGGCGTGAGCCAGTCCGAGCCTGTTGCTGAGACCAAAAATGGTGACTCGGCTAGCATTGAGGATGAGGTTAAGGCTTCAAGTTAAAGAGACAAAACTCAAAGGAGAGAAGAGAAGAGAAACTCTCTCTATTCTTCTTAGGTTATCATCTCTCTTTTTTCTCTCTATCTTCTTTTCATCAAACTTTCATGAACTCAGGAACATAAAAAGGAAAAAGATTCGTTTTTGGGTGGAGACAACAACAGGAAGCAGAAGTAGAAGTAGAAGCAGAGAGAGACGAAAGCAGCCTAGTTTTATGTGTTATGTCTCTCCTCTTATGTCTCTCTTACCATGTTCATATGATTCCTTCATACGGCCATCTATCTTTTTTTTTCTTTCCTTTTTTTCTATTCAAACTTTTCGAAAACAATTGTTAATAAAATGGCCTGAAAATCCTTTGTTTTTTAAGGAAAAAGGTTATGGAAAATGGGTTTTGATCGAGAATCCGATTTTTCTTTTTAATTGCGTTTTTTTAAAAGGTGAAGTTATTAAGTAAAACCCTTGTTATTTTCAAGAGAAGATACATGTATAATGTTTCAGTCAACCCTTTACTTGCTAAAAAAAAATGGTTTGGCAAAAGACTTTTAATTTCTAAATGTAAACAAAATGTCAAATATGTTAAATAGTAAACGCAATAGTCTTGAAACAGTCCGATTCTAAATGGTTGGGAGCAGCAACAAGAAGAGGAACAGAAAATATATAACAGGTTTCGGTGTCACGTTTCTATTTTCGTTCTTCTTGTTCTACACTCGATCCGTACGACTCTGATCATGCTATGAAAAGTAGGGTGGGTAAAAAACACTGTTAATGTGGACGTAGAAGTCAGTAATTCTCGTACTTGGTTCTTTATGTCGGTGATATAACATGTGCATGTGCGGTTTGTTCATTGCGTCTAGTTTTACTCAAACAACTGAAAAATCATAATCATGAGTTTGGTCAATGAAACATCACAACAAAATCTATCAACAACCCATATACTACTAATCATTAAACGATTTATCTCTCAGTTTGGCAATTAGATAATCTACCATTTTTAAAGGCTGGCTAAAGATATCGCTTTTATATTATGGTAGACTTCACAGATTTATGGCGATTATAGTGATACGTGGCGAGTGGAGTGCCACAATCCCATTCATCATTTTTGATCTACAGAAGCCAAAGCCCTCCGCACTGGCTCTTTATATTTTAAATATATAACTTCCGATTGGGATTATAAATGTTATAGAATACATAGTTGTTTGCAAGTTATTTTCTTTGGCGCCAAACAAATTCTAAAGCATCATATATGAACTCCATGGCGCATTGTTATATATATATACACACACACATATGCGTGCGTGTGTATCTATGTTTGATCTGTATGACAGCTTTGATTGGATCTGATAGTTTTATTAAGTAAAGTGAAGTTGATCAACATTGGAAAGGGGACTAATTGAGTTCTATGAAACAAAGACAAAAACCTTAACCAGATGTTTTTTAAAGACAGAAAGAGTTGTGATGTTGAGTTGTTGTAGACAAAAGTTGCAAAAGAAGGGAGACATGAAACACTGACTGTGAAATCAAAGACCAAACAATTCATGACCAGAACACATGTAAACACCATCATGCTACTTCACTAAAAGTCCATCTCACTTTCCCTAATATTATTAAATTAAAATGCAAAATTTGAAGCCAAATCTCCTGTGTATTTAATCTTAATATTTTTCGCATAACCATATATATATCCCTTATATTAAAAAGAAAAAAAAAATATATATATATATATATATATATATATATATATATCTTATATTAAAATTCAAACTAATGCCAAATTTACAATTGTCATAAACTTTCACAATAACCGAGCATCAAAAGTTCAAAACTATGGATACTTGAGTTTCTGCAACTAATCTAATAATCCTGTCAAAATAATTAACATATCTCAGTTATTCACGTCGAGTCAAATATCTGTTTTGAGTAAGACATTGATTTCATTATATTATACACACCACTTATAATATTACATAATGAGTGTGTTGGAAGTAGCATGGACAAAAAGTGATCTATAATATAACTCGCATTAACACCGTTTGCTAGTCAAATCCATGATATTAAAAAATCATACAAAATAAAGAAAGAAAATAAAACTTCATGGTAAGGTAACCTTATGGTGCATGATACAATAAGCAGAATATATAATTAAGTAGATAACATATTGTCAACGACAAAAATCAAAATGACCATGGAATAACGTTTATATTATTACTTAAAAACAAAAATATCAAAAAGAATGTTCTAATAGAGTGAGTAGAAGCCTGTGTCTGTAACATCACCAAAAGCAGCGATAGGAGAAGAGAAATCTTGAGGCTCCATTATAGCGTAATCTTCCATTGACATTGAAGCACCAGCACCATAGTTAGTGCTCATGGCAGAGAGATCACACGAACCGAACTCATGACGATTCATCATCAGCATATCACCATCATCGAAGTAACTACTACTAAACCCTCCGGGTGACTCAAAGGCCTTGCTTGCCGGAGTTGTGAAACCTGCTCCGGTTTGGTTTTGGATGGTTGTGGTTTCCGCAGGTGGTTTAAGGCAGTGGTGTGGGACAATGCAGTCCAAGTAACCCGAGTTGGTACTGGAGTTAGTTCCTTCTAGCGAGAAGAAGTTGCCTTCTTCGTCTAGTGAAGAAGATAGCGAGCCGTTAGAAGACGAGTTCTGAGGACTATTACCAAACGCTTGAGTATCTGCGTTTTGATGACGAACAGGCGTTTTGAAAGAAGCGACGGGTGAGACGGCTTGGGGGAGAGTATGTTTAGGTTGCTGATATTTTTGATAATGAGGAAGATGATCAATAACAAACTGAGGAGAAGAGTTTGGTAAGAAAGATTGGTTATTATAAGGAGAGACGATGAGAGAGTGAAGATTAGGGTTTGTGAGGATAGTGTGAACATCAGTTGGAGTGTAGACGAAGTTAGTTCGACCTTGAGTGCCTCTCATTGAAAGAGCTGCTCTATCGTAGGCAAGAGCGGCTTCGTGAGCAGTGTCGAAAGTGCCGAGCCAGTGACGTTCTTTGGTGGTTGGATCTCTGATCTCTGCTGCGTAACGACCCCATGGACGTCCTGACTCCTAAGAATCTCCCTGGCTCTGCTTGCTTTGATCTCCGGCCTCTTCTCTCGCCGGTTGTGGCAGTTGTGGTGGTCGTTGTGTTGGTTGTGTTTTGGTGGATTACAGAAAAAACCATTTGAGTTTGCGATGTTCCACAGGGTTTATTATGATTTAGGGTTTTGGAGGTTGACATGATGATGAAGAAATGGGTTTTTTCCAAAAGGAGGTTTCTTCTAGGGTTTTGGCTAAAGATGAGTAAAGGGAGAAGGTTTTTTTTTTTGTTGTTGTTGTTTTGCTTCTGTCTAAAGATGATGAGTGTTGTTTGGGAATGAAAGTGAAGTGCTGTTATAAATAGAGAGACATTGAGCTTGATAGAGAGACATCACTTTTGATTTAACTGCTTTTAGTAGACCATCATCTTCTTCTTCTTTTTTTCTTTCCTTTTTTTGGTTTTTTTTTTATCTCTTTTCCAAAGATATTAAATTTAGGCTTCAGCGACAGAAATAATTAAACTTTCGCACATTAATTACTCGGATTTTTATAAATTTTTTAATATATCATTCGTTAACATAAATCGAAACCGGTTTTAAACAGCTTAATTGACTGTTTCTTTAAATTTGTTTTCTGAACATTACTATTCACCGGTTAGTCTCATTTTTTAACGTGTGTATACAGTATGTATGTATATATGGCTACTTATGAAAGCCTAAGAAGGAGGCCAAGAATCATTAGAACTACTGCAAATATGGAATGTCACAGTATATTTTAGCTCGATGGGATCAATCTAATTTAATTAACTCAAATAATCTGCTTAATGGTCACGTGCAATATGCATTATAACCCCACATACCATAACCTAAAGGTCAAGGGTCTACGTAAAAAAAATCGATATTTCTCAAAAATTAAATCCCCTGTCAATTAGGGTGGTGTCTAATAAATTCGTTTGTACTGAGGTATATAGAATCATGAATTTGTCTTCTAACCAATTTTATTAACAATTTGAATATATTTCAAAATCAGTAAGCTTAAAATTTTCTCCCAATAAGCGACATAAACATTCGAGTTTTCTATCGTATTTTGATTTGTTTAGTTTAGTTACATTTAAGTGTTAATCTAAATTTATTTTAGAAGCCCCCTGATGAAATCACATGGTTACCCGCATTTTAAGCGGAAATAGAAATGAGAATAGATTTTTTGTCATCTAGCAATGATTTTTTTCAATGGGAGTGGTTAAGGAAAGACAAGATGAACCACACACAAATTAAAATGCTTACAACGTACGTTTACATTTCTTTTTTTAAATTTAATATCTCAGTGGACAATTTTGTATTGATGTCCATGTATGCAAACAAACACAAGTCAACACAAAATTAGTCTCTTTGCGTTTGTAATTTTCTAGGATTACACATGAGCTTCCAGTAGTTATTTGTCACATGTGATTGCATTTAGAAATTAATGTCTTACCCGACAAACAATATATATGATGAATTCACGAAAAGTGTTCATAGTCAACGATAACACGACTTTAACTAAGAGCTATAAAGGGTCAAAAACTAGTTAATCATTCAATAATAGCCCTGTTCGTAAGTAAGACGCTGTGCGTCAACGTCCAAATGACCGGAAATAGACACAGATTACGGCAAAACAACAAAAAGTTGAGAGAGAAATCGACGCCGGATTTCTGAAAACATAGACGCCGCGCCAGATTTCCAAAAATTATTAACGCCGTTAATTCCGGCGTCCGAAGTCGACGTATATCAACAACGTTAAATGATCGCTGCGTTTAAATCCATCTAATGTATTTCCAGATACACGTCTTAAATATTGGTCGCTGACGCTAGTTTCAGCCTCTTACAAACGATGACTATGATTATTAGAGACTTTAAACTAAACATACGTGATGAGCCAGAACACTTATCTTTGAATCGTTGTGGATTGATGATACATTAAACTTAGGAGTTTCCAGGTTGAAAGAAGTAGAAATATAACATAAAATATTATTAAATATTAGGTTTGAGATCAACTATATATAATTCTTCTTTAATGATATCAGAACTGAATAACCGCAAACATATATTTTTTGGTGTGACAAGCTTTTATCTATATATATGTTTTGGTTATTGTCTTTAGTAGAACGTTCGACGGTATCCAACGGTAAAAAAGGCTGATGTTTTGCGACATGTATAAACTAGTAATTTAGGTGTATATGTATAAACTAGTACTTTAGGTGTGAAGATTATTTTGATTCATATATAACGAATCGAATTGATACACGGTTTGGGTTTAAGAATTTTTCAGCATATGTTAGAGAAAGATTAGTCAAAGAAAACAATTAATAATCGGGCACGTGAATCAATATTCCGAAACAATACCTATCAAATTTTAAAATTAAAATCGAATGTCAAAAATAGATTTAAGGAAGACACATATTGCTTGGACTGCCTATGTACACGATGGACCCTTACATTTCGTTGGCGGTATGCAAGTATGTAATCTACATTTTCCTCTAGTAACCGCAATGTTATTTCAAATAGCTTAAAAGAGCTATGACTTGCAAATAATTGCATTTTACTATGTTTTATCGGGCAAATCTCCAAAATAGCATATTTCTAAGTTATATTATAAAAATAGCACTCAAAAACTAAAATGACCAAAATAACACCTTTCTAAGTTTATCCTTTGAAAATTTTAATTTTTTTATTTTTCAAAATTTGAAATCTTATCCCCAAAACCTCATTTCTAAACTCTAAACCCTAAACTCTAAACTCTAAACCCTAAACCCTAAACCCTAAACCCTAAATCTAAACTCTAAACCCTGAACCCTAAACCCTAAACCTTAAACCCTAAATTCTAAACCCTAAACTCTAAACCCTAAACCCTAAATCCTAAATCCTACCCTTTAACTCTAAATCCTAAGTTTGTGACTTTTGATAAAACATTAGTGCTATTTTTGTGACTTTTGACCTTGAGTGCTAGTTTGGGAACAAAAACTTGATTTAGTGCTATTTTTGTCTTTTTCTCATGTTTTATCCTCGTGCATACAATATTTAAGACATTTTTCTCGATTTGTAGTTTATTAATGAAATTATATAAGACTGAACACATATAACTTCAAAAGCCAAAGACACTTTAACAATATAGATAATCGAACCCATTAGTTTAGTCTTGTGTACATTTACCATACTATTAACGGGACCAGTCTGAAGAAAAAGAATTGATAGTCAATGGGAAGTTCGGAAAGCTCAAAAGAACTGTAAAGCAAAGTTGGATCAAAACTGCCCAACACAAGAGCAACAAGGTAGGCCCCCTACAAGAAAACAGCGGGCGTAAGGGAAAAAATCGTCGGTATGTCGTCGGAATAACGCTATTCCAACGACATACCGACGAAAAAAATCCTCGGAAATAACTCCTCGGAAATTCATTTTTCCTCGGAAATCCCTCGGAATTTCCGACGGAATTCCGAGGAACTGAATTTTCGAGGAACTCCGAGGACCACTAGATCGTCGGAAAGTTCCTCGGAATATACCGAGGAGGACTTCCTCGGAACGTGGCCCTCGGAAATTTCCGAGGAAAGTGGCCCTCGGAAATTTCCGAGGAACGTAGTCCCTCGGAAAATTCCGAGGAACATTCCCTCGATTTTTTTTTTAAATTCCACGACTTATTCCGAGGAAAAGGTCGTCGGAAATTTCCGAGGGTGCTTTTCCTCGGAATTTCGAAAAAATTAATTTTTTTAAAAAAAATATTTTTTTAAAAAATAATTTGTGAAATTTAAATTCGAAAATATAAAATTAAAATTAAACTGAAAACATATTAGATAATTCAAAGTTCTACAAATAAAAATAAAATATTCCGAGTTTTTGGTAAAAAAAAAAAACTACGGTCTTGAATGTTCGGGAACACCTCGTTCGGGTACATCCTCTTCATCATCTGCTCGTTCAGCCTCTTCTATTTCTCATAGCCA
>NW_026014427.1:0-15547 GCF_020379485.1 Brassica napus | reverse complement strand
GAGTACTGAGAGAGAGGAGAAAGAGAGAGAGAGGAGAGAGAGACAGAGAGAGAGAGAGAGCAGAGAGCATAGGAGAAGAGAGAAGGGAAGAGAGAGACGATAGAGAGCCGGTGGATAGATGAGAGAGAGTCTATCAGAGTATGCGATTGAATGGAGCGATTTGAGAGAGCGAGAGAAGACTGAGTCTTAGTATCTCTCAGATCTGGGTAATCCCAGAAGCATGAGAGACTAGGAGCGCACTTACTACTCGGATCGACTCTCTCTTCTCAGAGAGCTCTCTGCTTTCGATCTGCTCTCTCCTCTCTCCTGCGACTCGCAGAGCTAGACCAGAGTGCTCTCGACTACCTTCGAAGCTCTCATGGACTCTCTCCCTCTAGCAGAACAGAGAGCAGAGAGAGATGTGATCTGAGATCTCGCTCAGTTCCTCGAGTATCTTTTGAGAGACTCTTCTCTCAGATCTCTCTCTGATCGAGCTAGTCTCTTTCTGGACAGGAGAGATCGGAGAGACCGAGAGAGATCCAGATTCTGAGGAGAGAGCTAGAGCTCTGACTCTAGAGAGAGGAGGAGAGCGCGAGAGACGAGTTGAGCGAGACGAGTTCTCGAGAGAGTCTCTGGAGAGAGGAGATGAGGAGAGAGAGGATCTCGAGAGAACAGAGAGCTTAGGAGAGAGAGAGAGAGGAGGAGAGATACTCATCTCTCGAGAGCTCTCGCTCAGCTCTCGTCTCTCTCCTCTCTCTCTCTCTCTTCCTCTCTCTCTCCCTCTCTCTCTCTCGAGAGGAGAGAGAGAGACGTCGTTAAGAATGATGCCGAAGATGAAGCATCTTTTGGAAACTCCACATCGGAGGAAGTAGTGGCGTTGGCTGCGGATTCGGAGACCATCACAGGTTAGACGAGTCGCCTAGACCGATGATCGATCCCGCCCCTATTCAGTAGCTCTAGCTTGAGCCCATTTCTTACTTTGTATGTCTCTTCGTTAGGTTTCGGCAACGTCTAGAACGTGATTTTGCGGCGGCTATGGATGGTGTTTATTTCAATTTGACTGAGGAGAAAGTATCAAGCCCATTTAGCTATGGCAATCAGCTTGTCTGATCCTGATCCGACAGAGAATGCAGATGCAGCTCAGCTTGATGCTGCTAAGCGGATTTGCCTTAAGGTTAACGCTCTGGTCACCAACACAAACTTGAACCAGAAAGTGAAAGATGGTTTTTGCGATGTGTATGTGATTACATCTAACTTTATTTCACAAGGGAGGATACAATGTGTATGGTTTTTGATGTGTATGGGATCTTCAAGCGATCTCTGTTTCAGAAAATGTAGATTACAAGGTGATTTTGAATTTTTGGTGAACCGGTTTATTGATCCTGAATTGAAAGATTGGAGAGTAGAGCATTTATTTTGTCTTTGGAATGTCCAGATTTTGTTTATGGTTAGGTGTAAGTGATTTGACTCAGAAACTGCAGATATAGTTGTAGAGTATATGGGTGGCCCCGTTGAGAATGCGGATGAAGCATTGAGAAGGTGGATGCATCGAAGCTATGAATTAAAGAACAACTTTACAGCAGTTCTAAATTATTTCAAGTTTGTCTATTCTATATAAAATAGTTGTATATATATCAAGTTACAAAAATAAATATTTAGATATTGATTTCCTTAGATAAAAACTTTAATTATTTACATTATATCAGTTTGCATATTTTCCATATTACAAGTTACAATGAAATATGGAAGACATAATGAAATGTGCAAACTGATATAATATAAATAATCAAAGTTTCTACGACAAAAATATGGAAGATAAGAGGTTGCGGAAATAGAGCAAGAGGGAGTGTGGCATTGACAATGATAACAAAATAATTTTTGTGAAAGATACACGAGCTTCTTTATAGTAAATATAGAAATGTTACACAATATATATGGGATTAAATTTATAAATCAAAGTGATATATTCGAACTACAAAACTTCAAAAAGAAGTATACATACAAGTTAATAGTGATATTCTTTTATTTTGAAAGGTTTAGGTTTATATCCAAATTACACTAAATATGAGAGTTGATACCAAATACAAAATAATAAACATGTTCTTGATATTATGAAAGCACATATTTACTCTTTGTTTAAGTTTTAGTTTTATCCATTTTAAATATTTATGTTCAAAACTTTTATACTAAATTAAATATATTATTCTTTTGTTTAAATTATTAATTCATATCAGTCGAAATATGATACTAAAATAACAACTAGAAACAAAATATACGAAGATTCCGCGCTATTATCTAGTAATCTGGACTATGGGAAACTTATTAATAATACATTGAAAGTATAAGGAGACATGGAAAAAATAAAAATATTAAATAAAAAACATCAAACGATAATTAATAAACAAACATAACATGAATACAAAAATTAAATTAAAAATATCATCTGGAGTGCCTTATTTGGTAATCCACTCTAGAAACTATTGTTCTTACTTGTAGAGTCGGCTGTTGTTGGACTTGCAGTAGGACCTTCTTCTGCAGATTGGAAAGTGGTTACCTCACCTTGACTACTCTCACCATTCAACATCGTCCTTGCCGCCGGCAAAGAAACAACATTACTAACTTCATCATCAGGTTCGTACACCAAACTGAACCCACACTTCACAACTTCACACTGTGGAATCTCTTCACCAGCCCCATCAGTCACTTTGAACCTAAGGACAGCTCTAGTAGGAACACATCCTTTCTTGAACTCTACTTCTTGACGTTTCTTGATGTTTGACCAACTTATATAGCTGATGAAGACATGGTCTGACTCGATATTACGCGGCTCATTTTCAACAGGAATGCTAAACCGGCTACATGGTGCATCTAAGTCTTCAAACTCACAGGTACATTTAGCCAGGATGCGGCTGCTCTGATCTCTGCAGTCACGAAACGAGACAATGGCACATAGATATATTCCTAGAAACTTGTTGTCGCACCAATGTGGAGGCAGCTTTGGTTCTAACACTGAACCATAGGCTTGGTGACTGAACCATGCAGGTACTTCGTATCCAGGATAGCAAGTCGAGATAAAATTCTGCTAGGAGAAAAAAGTAAATTAAAAATAAATAAATAAATAAATATATATTATATCAGAAAACCAGAAGATTTTAAGACTTGAAGAAAAAGAATAAAAAAACAAGAAAAAAAGAATAGACTACCCCATTGTGGTGATCATCTGATGAGACTAGCTGGCATTTTCTCCTAACGTGGGATGCAATTTCATTCTTTGCAGCCTCATTGAGTTTACAACATTTAGTGAAGCTGAAAGTGAAAGTGTTGTGAATCTGTTCTGTTGGCACAATAAAGGCTAGAGGACTCGAGACTGTTTGCAAGGAGATGCAACCATGTGCATCTAACCACTGGAGATTTGGTGGAAGCGTCGAAAGAGACCTGAGTTTCTCACAAGAGTTCAAGTCCAACCATTTGAGATGATACATTCGACTGATGTCAGATCCTAAGCTGCTGATCACACTATTTCCGCTAAAAGATATACGCCTCAGAAACAACAGGCTGTTAATACCGGGAAGTATCTTTGGCACCTCTAAGATTGAAGTCCCATCAAGTAGTAAAACCCGGAAATTTTCCATGCTGTCTTCAACATTTGGAAAAGTCTCGAGATTTGAACAGCCAGAGAGAATCAGTTCTTCAAGAGCTTTAAGCTTTCCTATACACTCTGGAAGACTCCTCAGCCTTTTACACTCCTTTAGATTCAATAAGACAAGTCTTTGAAGCTTCACAATGTCTGAAGGGAGATCCTCTATTGCAGTTCCATCCAAGTAGAGAGATTCTAGATTTTCGGAAATTAGCTGAAATCTATAAAGCTTTGCACAGCTGCTGAGGATAAGAGTTTTCAATGAACTCAGATTCATCTGCGGAAGATGCGAGAGACTTGTGCATCCTCTCAAGTTCAAGAAAACAAGACTTTCCATTGTTTGCATCTCTTCAGATAAACGTTCTAGGCTTGTGCAACCTTCAAGATTTAGTCTCAAAAGATTTGGGGCCTTTGAGAACCCTGCCAACGTCTGCAACTTTCTCGAGTTGTTAAGATCCACCCACTTCAGTTTCGGTGTATCCTATTAAAACCATATGGAATTACACCACCAGTCAGTAATGTATGCAACTCTAACAATACAAAAGGAACTAAGACCATATGACATGTATTACTCTATTTTCTTTTATAAAACAGAAAAATTATAAAATATATGAGTTTTGACAATATGTTGGTATTTATCTTGTACCGAGTAGTACAATATTATCCACTTCGGACCTAAAACACTAGCCCGCATAGATTTATTTTTAGCTTTTCTGCCAAAAAATCTTGTATTAATTAGACTTGAACATTTCTTTATATATTAGACATTATTTGTCTAAATTTTCGATGTGGACTTTGATTGACATCTATTACAATAAAGCAGAGAAATACTATTTTCCTCTAAATATACGTGAATGATATTTTTTTCGAAATATAAAAGAAAATAGCAATCTGTATTTTAGAGTAAGGTGAGTTAGAGAAGAATGTTTTCTACGATAGTATTTAGAGTCAAATATAAAAGTGACATGGAGATGTCCTAACCTTATAAGCTTTCCAAACTTGTTTAATCTTGCTGTAAGGCAGCCTTAGATCAACAAGATTCTTGGGGTTGAAGTCAGATGGAAGTTCCTCCAACGGGAATTTCAGCCAGTCCAGGTACCGGATCTCTTCCAGAGGTAATGAAAGTCCATCAGGGAAATTTAACTTGCAGTCGCCTTCACATTCTCGAGGACAAGTAGAAGTGTAGAATTTAAGGTACCATAGATTGCACATTTTGGCAAAGACCCAACTGTATAAAGGCATGTCCGTTACTTGAGACATGTCTAGAAAAATGCCTCTCACAGATGTCACAATTTCGGTATCCTAAATATAAAAGAAAAACATAAACTCACTTATCATATTGATACCATAAAAATATAAACTCATTGATTAGCCTCACCATCTTGTCATGCAATGCAGCGACAATGTCTTGACATTTCCACAGCCTACTTTTTTCTTCTGTGGATGATAACGAACAAAGTTCCATGCCGAATGTATGAAGTAAATCATGCATCTCTACGCGTCCGCCAGATATACTAATTAGAAACTTGTAGGCAAGATCCGTTATCTCACTGGCACCTTCAGAGGACTCATCATCATGATCCCCATGATCCAGTAAGCTTCTCGCATAAAACTCGTCCTCTGATCTGAAGAAACACGCAATGTCAAGGAACGCATCCTTCTCCTCTTCACTAAGCTCATCATAGCTTATCTTCAACAGATCTTGAATGCTCTTGTTGGAACATGTTGTCAATGTATTAAGCCGTGCTTTCCAGAGCGTCTCCCCTTTCCCACAAAGTTCCTTACCCAATTCTCTGAGAGCTTTTGGGTTGCCTCTAACGTAATCCACAAACACTCTAGACATTTTCATATAATCTCCCATCTCGGGATTGAAACCCCCTAAAGCAAAGAAGCTGAAGTACATCAACCCATCTCGAGGGTTCAATCTTGGAACCACGTAAGGATTTGGATCTAAGTCGGCGATCAATGCCCTGTCACGGGTTGTAATAACAATCCTGCTTCCTTTCTTGATCCAGCTTAGGTCCCCAAGAAGAGTCTTTATATGTTTTTCGCTACTCACATCGTCTAAAACAACAAAGACTTTGTTCACGACCAGTTCACTCTTCAGACAGTCATACGTCGTCTTATCAGTTATGTTTGTCTTTGTCTTCGGAAGTAAGTCTTTAAGGAACGTCATCCTCAAATGGCCAGCATCCGTCTCCTTACGGATCTTCAGAAAATTCACGCAGCGAATGAACTTGTTTTGATACCTCTTGAACAGCTCCGTTGCGAGAGTGGTTTTGCCAATACCAGGCATCCCAACAATTCCCACAATTCTAGTTTCGTCGCTGTAACCGAAACCAAACTTTTCCTCGACTTGCTTGATCCGATGTTCGATTCCAAAGAGACTAGCCACTTTCTCTTCTCCTTCCATACTACATGGAATGGTGCTGAGCCTTTTCATGACCTCGACCACGACTTCCTTGACGAAATCGGCCTCACTTCCATAACAAGAGAAACCAACTCAAATAAGATAACAATAATCAAATACTATTAAAACATAAGTATAATTTGAACATAACCTTGATGCATTGTGTGATATTATCAAATTTGGACTCATAAAATAACTAAAAAATACTTATACAGATTTTTAAAATTACTAAAGATTTATTAATATCAAATAATTAAATAATTATTATGCATTAATAATAATTTAGTTTCAGTTTATATACACAATATAAACTTTATAATATTATATATAAATTACAGCATCATTAAATATTAAATTAAATAATAAATCTAGGTAAATAACTTAATCTATTTATAACAGTAAATTAAAAATATATACACACACAATAACAAAAATTCCTAGAGCTTACAATATACTTTAATCTAAAAACTATTATAAAACTAAATATTAAATCAATGCAAATTAATTATACTCTATAATTTTTTTTTTTGAAATTAGATATTAAAATTTATATAAATATATTTACAGGTAAAATTAAAATATTTTAAATTAACTAAATTTACATTAGTTTGTAGTATAGTGGAATGGGTTATGATTGATATTCATGTTTATCACCACTAAAGATATATTTTCAAAAGTATCTCTTCAATAAAAGGCAAACGATTTTTATACCTTTGTTCTATATATATAATAAATAATTATTTAAATAAAAAAAAACTATGTTTTCGAATTATTTTTTTGAATTTTTTTTCATAAATTTCTTTTTAAAGGTCGATAATTCTTTTTGAAACTTTTTATATTTTTTAAGTATTTATTTATATATTTATTAGAATCCTAAATTTCACATTCCAAAAACTTTACACACCCCAACTCCAAACTCAAAGTCTAGATTAGTTAACCCTAGGGTTATAAAAAAAATTTCCCTATTTAAAAGTATAGTTAAAAATGGTTAGTGTAAACATGAAAAAATATTATTATGAATGTATTATTTTTGCTAATTTCCCTTGATACTTTTACTATTATAGATTTTTGGGAAATTACCACAAATACTACATTTATAGTACCACTTTTCATGTTTACACTAACCATTTTTACCCTCACTTTTAATGAAGGGTAAAAGACATTTATATCCATACCGTTAACTAATCTAGACTTAGGATTCAAAATTGAAGGGTGGGATAGGTTTTTTGAAATGTGAAATTTAGGATTCTAATAAATATATAAATAAAATTCTTTAAAAAAATATTATTTAAAAAAAAATAGTTCAAAAAAAAATTAATGAAAAAAATAGTTTCAAAAAAAATAGTTTAAAAAAATTCGAATTTGAAAAGTATAATTCAGAAACATAAAAAAAATATTTTTTATTATTTTTTAAATTTATTTTTAATTTATTTAAATAATTATTTATTATATATATATATAAAACAAGGATATAAGACTCTTTTTCCACTTAATGAAGAATATATTTTTGAAAATGTTCTTTTAGGGTGGTAAAAATGAATAATAGTATCATGAAAGTGGTAAACATGGAATTCTCCCTAGATTTTTAGGAGTTATTTCATCAATCATACAATATACTAATTAAATACGAGCCAGTTTTAACAAATATATTAACTCATTTATATTAAAAATTATAGATTAAAAATTTGACCAGTTCGAAACATGTTAGAAGATGTATTATTCGATTTTAATTTTAATATGTTAAAAATAAATTAAATCAAATGTAAGACACAACAAATAAATGGATTATTCTATATCAAATTCTAATTATCATATAGTTATATTATATGTAATTTTATTTTGACTATAAAATATTAATTAAAAATAAAATTTTATATGAACACATGTTATTCCGTAAAACAAAAAATATTATATAGCAACACAATACATATTAAACATACAATGATTCTCTTATTAAAAGTAATTTTTTAAATTACGATATTGCGTCATAACTATAAAAAATTTATAAAAATTAATTGGATAAGTATAATTTTTTTGTTGCAATTTATATTAAAAATAACTCTTCACAAACCTAAAATATTAATTTATTAACATCTTAAAATTAATGCTTCACAAATTTATGACTAAAATATATTCTTTTACACATATGATAAAAAGGAAATTGCCACAAACACCACATTTATAATACCACTTTTTATGTTTACACTAACCATTTTTACTCTTAGTTTTAATGATGTATAAAAGACATTTATACTCCTAGGGTTAACTAACCTAGACTTAGGGTTTAGAGTTAAAGGGTGGAGTAGAATTTTTGGAATGTGAAATTTAGGATTTTAATAAATATATGAATATACTTAAAAAAAATATGAAAAATTTTAAAAATAGTTTCGAACATAATTTTTTTTTTTCAAAAAGAAATTTTGAAAAACAAAATGCGCAAAAATTTCAAAAAAAAAAATTATAAAAACATTCGAATTTGAAAAAGTATAATTCGAAAACATAAAAAAAAATATTTATTTCATTTTCTATTTATTTATTTAAATAATTGTTATATATATATATATATATATATATATATATATATATATAGAACAAGAGTATAGGAGTTTTTTGTCACTTAATGAAAAATAATTTTTTGAAAATGTCTCTTTAATGGTGGTAAAGATGAATAATGGTATCATAAAAGTGGTAACCATGAAATTCCTCCATGATAAAACTAAAAATGACATTTATCCATAAATTATTTTACTTTAAAATATTTAAAATACAGAATATTAATCATAATATTTAAAATACAGAGTATTGTTAATAATAATAATAATAATATTTTATATAAAACCTAAAATACATAATTATGGATGCAGTTATAATTTATATTATATTAATTTTGTAACAAAAAAAAAATAATCATGTGCTTTTAAAACTCATGTCAAAATCTAGTTATATTCATAGTTGTAGATAATATTCTACAGTGATTTCACAAAAAAATATAGCAAATTCTCATTTCACCTAAATCATCTAAAGATGTACTAAAAACATACCACATCAACTTCTAAATTGAATACACACCCTCTTATTGTTTTAAATCAGATACTAGTTATTAATTTATAATTTAAATGGAACCATATATTTATATAAGAGTTTTCGTATATTTATTATCAATAGAATTATGTCTTAAATTTTAAAATTTTTACTACATCTTTTTGGTCTTATACCAAAACCAAAAGCATCACAAAACCAAATTAACCAAACCAAAATAGAAGTGGAAATTTTATTGGCTGGCAGCTCTTATGTCCAAAATTCTGTTAACCGGTCAGTACTATTTGATTTCCATCCAATAACTTTTTTAAAATAATTTAGTAAAGGTTTAAAATCAAATATGAAGATTACCATTTTTCTTCTTAAATCCTATGTCTAGTTTTAAAATATTTAAAATATATGAATTTATAAATCAATTAAAATAATTTCAATTTTTGGGAATTTTAAATAAATTAAAAATCAAATCTGGTTTACCCAATATTTAATTTTAATCTAATTTAATAAGTATTTGGTTTCATAACTTTATAGCTGTTTTAGGTTAAATTTGAAATGGACATTGTTATTTTAGTCAAAATTTACAAAAATGAAAAAATTGGTCGAATGTCAAATTTCTAAAAAAGATTTACATTCTATATGGTTCATTACAAGTCCTTCCATGCTTATCTTCATTGCCACATCAAAAGTTGATAACATGAAAGCATACCAAGTTACCAACCACCCTAATCATAATATGCAAGAGGCCTAGAGACACTCTGCATTCGACTATACATGCTTAAGATGTCTAGCTACCAACAAAATTTTGTTGAAATGAATTGAATACCTAAAATGACATAGACTATAGTTTTTCCCCTATAAATAATTGTTTTTTTCTTTTCTATAACTAATTGTTTCCCATAAAAGAATGTCATATCCAAGGATTTCCATCAGAGAAAATAGCACATTTTCAAACAAAGGGATCCAAAGCAATACCTCTGTTCCTTCAAAGTCAAGCCCATCTTTGACTTAATACACTCCAATGCCACCTTCCATTTCTCCATAATGTGAGTCTGCACATTGCTATGAATCTCACGTGCATCATAGAAAAGTTCTTCTAACTCAATTGGGTTGACCTTAAAGAATATGGGAAAGGCCACAAGTTTCTTTTCTTCGACACATTCTTTGATCTTCACCAGCTCGTTCAAACACCATTTTGATTCCATGTACCTTCTCGAGAACACGACCAACGCAATCTTTGATTCTTCGATCCTACGGAAAAGAACGGTTAGATCTTCTCCCCTCATTTCATTTTTGTCTATGAACACATTGATCCCAGCGTTTTTCAATGCAGTCTCCAGATAACTGACGAAACCGTCACGAAGCTCCTCTCCTCGGAAATTAAGAAACACTTGATGGTGCGGAACCAATGGTTCTTGGACGGCCATTTTTAAGGTTTTTGTTTGGATGTTTGGAGACAAGGAGACAATGTGCAAGTGAATGAAAAATGTCGCAGTTTCTTGTTAAGTATTATAGGACAACGGTAACAAGTCAAGTCAACAACATGTAAACTAAGTTCATTCCACGATCAAATTTTCTTGAATCATTCTTAAGGCAGCACATGTTGTCATTTACTTTGGAAAGAAGACTCTGAGTTTCGAGGATTTAATTATATTAATTTACAAATAGGAAAATTCTTTTTTTAGACCATTATTGTATTCAACTATTTTTATTAATTAGTCGCAATATTGGACACCAATATAATGTGCAAGAGCATTGTGGAACGGACTAAAAGACCACAGTCTTATCAAGCCTAACCCACGTCTCCTGTGAAGGTTAATCTTTGAGCTCTAGGAATTTAATTTGCTTTTTAAAAGGTTTTTAGAAACAGACTGCTGTTTCAGAAAGCACACATATAGTTTATTCTGAGAATATACAAAACAAGAGAGAATTTGCTATAATAAAAATATTGAAATACATTGCAAAAACGCAACCACCTAAAAGTAACAATCTTAATGGTAGAAATTGAATTTTATACCATTGATGAAAAGATCGGATTTGGTAATTTCTGATCAGTTCGGATGCAATATAATTTTTAAAAAATCTAAAACATACTTTCCCATTATAAATTGAAAATGTACGTAAAATCTGGTATTCTTTAAACGTAAAATGGAAACAACCTAATAGAATGCCAATTGACATCTTTTATATAATAAAGCACGAGTTATATGACTAATAAAATTTTGATACATGGCTTAACATTTAAAGAAAAACTACAAATGTAGAAAAAAACTTCAATGCAAAAAAAAAACAGTTATTAACGTAACTGATACATATAAAATAAAAAAAATTGATAAACAAAGTTCCTAATATATCTTCCACTATTTCATGATCACACAATTTTAGAAACTGGTATATGCAAAGGAAGTTTGACTCACGATGCTATATATTCATCTCTACCTGCATTCAATGTAATTTTCTAACCAGACAAATCAATGGCTTTTATTCTCCAAGAAAAAAATATTTTAAATGGCTAAGAAAAAACACAAGTTTCTATGGTGGCGATTAATGCAGAGTTAACCGATGAAGATCGAACTCAAGGTTAGTGAGACTAAATAGTAATACACTCAAATTCTTCAATACTAAAATCATAATTTGCATCATGTTAATCTTTACCTCCTCTAACCTTTTTATAATATTTACCTTTTTTATGTAATACATTTGATCAATAACATTTGATCAATATTATTCTAAAATAGATTAAATTATTTTGGATTTGCTAGAAATTTTTATTGGTCGTGATGGTGACAAATCAAGGAAAGAATGTAACAAACTCACCTTAAAACAGATTTACAAGCCTCTAATAAACTTGAAAGGCACTACAAGTTAGAAAATGGAGCTTAAATAACGATGGCTCATGTTTACTTTCTATATCAAAACCAAATCTCAGATTAGTTTTCTTTATTTTTAAATATTTTTGTAGTCTTACAGAGATATTATTTATGTTTACTTTCATATCAAAATAGACTTTTTTTTCTTATATAATGTTACCAATTTTTGTAGATTTTCTCACAAACAAAAATTTGAAAATAAAAAATATCATTAGAAAAGAAAAATGAAAAAATACGATTATAAGAAAAAATATACAAGAAATACCAACCTTAGTTATTTACAAAAGCAATCTTAATATTTTAGTAGTATTTGACCAAAAATATATTTTAGTTGTATTTTTGCAAGATATATTTCCCCTGAACTTTCATATCTGATACTTTTTCATTGTTTTGGAAACGAAAAAATAAATATTTTATGTTCATCTTACTTCTATATTGAACATGTCCGTGCGAAACACGGAGATATACTAGTATGAAATATTTCAATAATATGTATTTGAAAGATAAAGATGCTTCACATCTTATTTTAATTTAAATATAATGATTTGAGTGTGGAAAAAAAACATGCCCTATTAAATTCAAAGTTGAGGGTTATAAGAGCGTCCGCAACGGGGGTTCATCCCGAATCCTTAACGCTAAAGCATATGTTAGTTTTAATATAATAATAATATTTAGGCTAATAAACGTAAGGATTGGTCCGTAATTAGGAGGTTTAAGGACTTAATCCTTGTGGTACGTGGCCGAATTTGAGTGGATCGTTCGTTAAAGCTGGAGATTTATTAGTTCTTTAGAATCAGTCTTCTTCTTCCCCTCAGCGATCGTCGGAGAGATATTTTCCCGTCGAAGAAAATGAAGATTGACGATAACGAAGGCGTCTCAGCTTCTAGAAAGCACCTGGTCTTCGCTTACTACGTCACTGGACACGGCTTCGGTCACGCCAGCCGCGTCGTCGGGGTTTTCCTTCTCACCCTCTCTCTCTGCATCATTCTTATCTGTGACTACTGCGTTAGTTCGATCGTGGCTAATTTGTGGCAATTCAGGTTGTCCGTCACTTGATCGCGGCCGGGCACGACGTTCATGTCGTCACCGGCGCGCCTGATTTCCGAGATTCAGTCTCCTAGGCTTAAGATTCGAAAGGTTTCTATCGATCATTTACTTGCTTACTCTTTCAATTGTTTACTGGAAACATAAGGATATATTGATTAATTGGCGATTGTTAGGTTCTTTTGGACTGTGGAGCTGTGCAAGCTGGTGCTCTGACTGTAGATCGTCTTGCCTCCTTAGAAAAGGTTTTAACTAATGTGATCACTTGTAAATGATTATTGGTTTTATCTTGATTGCAATTTCCAGTTTATGAGCTTTACACTTTTTGTGATGCTGCCACTTCCACAGTATGTGGAAACAACTGTGGTTCCTCGAGCTGAAATCTTGAAAACAGAAGTGGAGTGGCTTCATTCTATCAAAACTGATTTCGTGGTAATTAATTTTTTCTTTTCATACAATCTCTCGGCCCATCGTTAACTTATCTTGGACTTTTGCTTTGTAAAATTCACCTGGAGAATTTTCACGTTTGTTAAACACAGGTGTTTGATGTTGTCCCCGTAGCGTGCCGTGCAGCGGCTGATGCTGGCATACATTCTGTCTGTGTCACCAATTTCAGGTGACGTTTTTTAATATCCTATTTTCAGTTTTGGTGTATCTTGTTTGGCCTCCTGAGGTCTTCAGCGTGTTGTAGTCCACGTTCACAACCTAGCTTTTGTTATCAGTGTTCAACTCCCCTGTTTTAGAAGAAAATGTTTATAGTGAAAATATAGTTACAAATTGATTTTCTGCCATGATCGAATTGAATAGCGCAAATTGGTTTCATACTCAGCTTGATCCTTGAAGTTAGACTTTCCATTGATTCATGATTGACCAAAAATTTGATGCTGAATGGTTGAGCTAGGATTCAATGTAGGTGACACCATTGCACACATCATTTTTAATTACAATCCTTAACTATTCAAAAAGTAAAAAAAAAAAAAATTAATATTCTAATCCTAAGGATTTGACCTCCCAGCCTCACAGTTGCGCATGCTCTAATGGAGTTACTCCCACTTTAATTTTTACTACATACTCAAGGATTTCTGATTATAGTTTTTAATTTCGATGTATTAGACCATTGTTTTTAGGTTGATATATTAGATCGTTTTAGGTGGCATAATATACTTGGACCAATCTTTGATACTAGTGTGTCCTATGCAAAAACACAACTTCTTGATAAATATGTTCACTTATGTTCGGATACCCGTTCAGATATGCAATCTATTCTAATTCAATACTCGTTCATATTTTGGTTTAGTTTCGGTTTTGATCCCAGTAAAATTCTCAGGCCTAAACCAGTCCCATACGCTTTAATGAGATACTAGTTTTTTTGGGTCTACAAGTTGGTTTTCTCTACTACCAGCTTGAAGAACACAGAGAACAAGTGTGTGCCGAGTGTTCTTCTTCCTTCTTCCTCTCCTATCCTGTGTTTTTCAACCTGTAACAAAGAGAGAAAATCTGTAACGTCATCATCACCATACTGTGAAATAGTGGCCAAAAGCCCCACGTAGATGTATGCACGATTGCGAGGAACTCGTTATAGTCAAGTTGTGTTATATAGTGTTTACTTCAAATTCATGCTGTCACAAAACAAGATCGATCAGTATTTGATTGCATAAACAAAATACAATTTTGTATTTTGTATGTACTTTTGCCACTAGTCTGTTTTTTTTTTTGGTAAAAGCCACTACTCTGTATCTTAG
The DNA here is from genome assembly GCF_020379485.1 of Brassica napus. Taxonomy (NCBI): domain Eukaryota; kingdom Viridiplantae; phylum Streptophyta; class Magnoliopsida; order Brassicales; family Brassicaceae; genus Brassica; species Brassica napus. The sequence continues at coordinate 832 of NW_026014427.1, read as the reverse complement.
CAAAACATGATCAATTCTAAATGGATCGTGGCAACAAAGCTACTTTGCCATTATTAACTTCTTGAGCTTTTTTTGTTTGTTTTTATCTTCCTCTTGCTCATAATATATTCTCAACTATTACTCCTATTTATTGTTTGCTATTCTTTACCCTTCATTAATATACACAAGTAACACAACTTGCGTAATCTCAGTTTTTTTTTTTAAAATGGATGCATTCAGAACAGCTGACTCAATCCTCCACCTCATTGACTCGGTCATTCGAAAACGGATGTGCGAGCTACAGACTGGAAAAACCCTCGCCTCTCCTCTTCCCTTCTGCAACGATGGTAAGCCACTCCTGCAACTCCTGGTGTGCTAAGTATCGTCGTCTGTCTCTTTGCCTCCTACTTCGGTTTCATCGAGTTTCTTTGATGTGTTGCCTTAATATTATTGGCTATCGCTCATCGATATTTGTGTTACTCCACTGGGTTTCTGTAACCCCTTAACAACTAGCCTGTATATGGGCTTGTAAACATTTGTATTTCTTTTCTTTTTATTTAAGCCTTCAATAAAAACAACACTTGCGTAATCCCAAAAGTAAACGTCTTTATATTCTGCCCTACTTATGTTTTAAACTTGTATATTCTTCTCTATTTCCTTTAATAATTTTATTATATGGCGTTTGTAGTTACGTATGAAGCTGCAAATAAACTTCTTGGAAAAAGCATTATTCATCTTAGTTCTCTGGTGCAATATTAAACTACAAGTTGACTGCTAAGACTTGTTACAAAAGATAGAGTCTTACGCGTTTCTAAAAAGCAACCATTTGCAAATAAAAGTCTCTATTTATTAT
>NW_026014426.1:0-31093 GCF_020379485.1 Brassica napus | reverse complement strand
GTGAGGCATCGACCGCGGCTAGGCGGCCGGGATCGGGTCTTACACAAACAGTCCCCGGGAAGGGCCAGGTGCTGGTCCAAGGACCAACGTGCTGATATGTGTACTGATGGACAGCCACAGACGTCCCTGTGTGTGCTGATGGACACACACGGACACACACGGACAGCCACGGATGTCCTGTGTGTGCTGACAGACACCCACAGGACGTCCTGCGTCATTGTCCTGATTCGGATAGGATGTCCGAACGGACTGCGGTGCGTGGAGATGCACCAGTATGGTCATATGCCCCCAAAGACAAGCCGTGTCATATAGCCTGGAAGTAAGGTTTAAGGGCATCAGAAAACTAAGGGATAGCAAACAAGAAGGAGACAAGTATAAAGAAGGTGTACTAAGAGTATGGCAGCTGGGCGGTGCGGGTAAGGAAGCTCGACCAGCTAAGTGAAGGAGTAGTGCAGCTCAGTGTAGCTCACTGAGAGTGTGTCAGCTCCTGAGCTAGATGGACTAGCTCAATCAGCTGGGTCAGCTGGGGATCAGCTCAACTCAGCTGGACTGGTGTTCGAGTCTTGGGCAGTTGGTTCGGGTCTGGACAGTGACCAGGCCATATGGATGACCCATGTGTACCAATGGGCTCGAGGGCTCTTGTGGTTGGGTCATGGGCGTGGGCAATCAGTCTGGGCCTTGTTTGTACTTTTCCCGGAGTGGTTTGGCAGTTCCAGGGGCGTGTGGTAACTGCCATAGGCGAAAGGGTGCAATTGTACCTGTATTGATTAAATCAATGGCCAGAAATGATACCGAAGGGATGCAATGGTTAAGAAGTAGCCACCCCTTCTCCTATATAAGGAAGGAAAGTCCGTGCCTTTGCAGGCACGCCAGGGCTTCCTCCTACACCCTGAAACACAAAGAAACACAGAGAAAAGACAGAGAGTTGGTCGGATTCCCAATCCAAGACCCATGGTGTGTGTGAAGGCCATAAAGAGGCAGTTTTGGGAGAGATCAAGGGGGAAAGTTATGAACGACTTTCTGGTGGCTTTTGATCCGTGATGTTATCACCCAATGCATCCTCCAGGGGCCTGAGAACACACGCAAATGGTGAAGAGAGAAGGTAGATGACCGGAATTCATTCCTAAGGCCAAGACAGCCTTAAGGGCAGATGTGTGTAGAAAGGCAGTTTCATGGAAGTGCAAGGGGAGTTATGAACGACCCTGTGGTAGGTTTTCACCACTGATGAAAACGTCCTAGGCTTCCTCTGCATCTTGGGAACACACGCAAACACCCAGGAGAGAAGGGAGAAGGCCGGACTTCACTCACAATGGCATGAATAGCCTTGAAGGTGGGATGCAGTGTAGAAACTGGTTTCATGGAATTCCATGGAAGGAGTGATGGTCACGAACCATGTTAGATCTTATCAATACTGGAAGTATGTGAAAAGGGTTTGATGAAGGCCTGCTAGGAAGAGCATGGACGCCCCTGATGAGGTAACAGGTGGGGACTGCAGACCATGGACATAGTCTGGTACACTATGGGCTGATCTGGTCCTGTAGTTACACCTTACTCTGTTTTATGATTATTAATCATATTATTTCTTCTTCTTATGATTGATATTGATGATTAGACATGGTAGCACTGAACCATGGCTTGGCCGGTTCAGAAGAACCCTCCATGCCTTGGTTTGGCAGCTAAGTCCGGATCTCCTACTCCTTATGGATTTATGGCGATCTGACTTTGGAATCCTCTCAGTGGTGAATTATCATGAATTATCATGGTATTGGGGATTTTTATCTGATTGATTTCGAGATGGTCAAGGTCCGGGCGGCGGTGGGGGTCTGTTCTAGGTCGAGATCCATAGGATCGAGATCGGTTCTTGGAATTCTAACTTGACCATTCTCTTAGTTAAGATTTATCATGAATTATCATGAATCCTAATGAGTTTTTAGGGATTGATTTAGAGATGGTCCCTTGGGCCGGTTTGGCTTATCTTGGCCGAGATCTATGGGATGGAGGCCGGTTCTGGGAAATATGATTGGACCATCCTCTTAGTTATGATTATCATGAATTTCATGAATTGAATTGATTTTGGAGCAGGTTTGCTTGCGGTCGAAATTGCACCTGAGGGCATATTGGGGTCAGATCCTTGTGTTAGGATATCTGATCATATGTTTGTGTGCTGGAACATATTGTCACTTATGATATTGATCATAAGGAATTGCTGGTTATCAACCTTGGTGTTGGTAAGGCAGCAGGCCGTGTGTGACCTGATCATGGGCAAGGATGGACGACCTGATCCTTGGATGATGGGATCAAGGTGTCTGATCTGATTGATCAAAGGATGCACCGGTGGTAAGAGCAACACTAATCAGGTTCAGTGGGACATGGTTCCATGACTGATTAGGAAGTATGAAGACTCATCAGTTCTGAGTCATGTGGGGTGGTTGGTTGATTGACTCAGGATCTGATGGGCATTGTTAGTCCATGAGCTGGACTTGGTATCATAAGTTGATAAGGCAAAAAAGGATGTGGGACAGTGCATGAGCTGGTAAGGGCCAGATGCATGTCCTTAGCTGTTTGAAGACTTCTCAGGGTTACTTATGTCTGTGGGGATGGTTGGCTGAATGACTAAGTACCTAAGGGAGTTGTTTTGTGTGTGTAAAGGAGCTGGACGCAGTATATGGCAGCTGGCCATAGCTCGGTCCTAGCTCAGTTCGAGTGTGACAGCTCGATCAGCTGGTTTATGAGTTCATTCAGCTAGAGCAGCTGGGCCGATGAGCTAACAAGCTCCGTGGATGTGGCAAAGGTATGATCTAGCAATGTTGCATAGATCTAGATAGAATGGTTAGGGGAATGAACCTCAGATTTGTATGTCTTGATTGGGTTCGGGATTGACCTTGGAGCTAGCTGGTAGTTGAGTATACTAACCATTAGCCGAGGTGATTCGACCAGACAAGTATTATATTGGTTATAGACCAATAGTTAAGTAGATACTATTCCGCTGTGCATAAGTTGAAAGGATCTAGCTAGGGAATGACTAAGGTAGTCTTGAGCCAGGATCTGAGTTAGCCCTCTCCAATGGGCGATATTTTAAATAAAGGGAAAAATTTTTAGAGGTTCGGTCCGGGTATGGACTGAGCGACGTGAGGCATCGACCGCGGCCTAGTCGGCCGGGATCGGGTCTTACATCTTGTGTGTGCTGACGGACACCCACGGATGTCCTGTGTGTAGTGAACAGACAGCCCACGTCGACCGAAATCACCCGAACAGTCCTTGGGAAGGGCCAGCATGCTGAGTCCAAGGACCAGCGTGCTGATATGTGTACTGATGGACAGCCACGGACGTCATGTGTGTGCTGACGGACACACACAGACGTCCTTTGTGTGTTGACAGACAGCCACAGACAACCACGAACGTCCTGTGTATGCTGGCGGACACCCACAGACACACACGAACACACACGGACAGCCATGGACGTCCTGTGTGTACTGACGGACAGCCACAGACAGCGACAGACGTCCTGTGTGTGCTGGCGGACCCCCACTGAGGTCCTGTGTGTACTGAACAGACAGCCCACGTGGGCCAAAATCACCCAAACAATCCACGGGAAGGGCCAGCATGCTGAGTCCAAGGACCAACGTGCTGATATGTGTACTGATGGACAGCCACAGGCGTCCTGTGTGTGCTGACGGACACAAAAGGACACACCCAGACACACATGGACAGACACAGACGTCCTGTGTGTGCTGGTGGACGCCCACGGATGTCCTGTGTGTGCTGAACAGACAGCCCACGTGGGCCAAAATCACCCGAACAGTCCACGGGAAGAGTCAATGTGCTGAGTCCAAGGACCAACGTGCTGATATGTGTACTGATGGACAGCCACAGACGTCTGTGTGTGCTGACGGACACACAGGACAGCCCCGGACATCTGTGTGTGCTGACGGACACACACGGACGTCCTGTGTGTGCTGACGGATACCGACAGACGTCCTGTGTGTACTGAACAGACAGCCCACGTGGGCCAAAATCACCCGAACAGTCCAGGGGAAGGGTCAGCATGCTGAGTCCAAGGACCAACGTTCTGATATGTGTACTTATGGACAGGCACGGACGTCCTGTGTTAACTGACGGACAGACACGGACACACACAGACAGCCACGGACATCATGTGTGTGCTGACATATAGCATGGACAGGCACGGACGTCCTGTGTGTGCTGGCGGACACCCACGGACATCCTCTGTGTACTGAAGAGACAGCCCACGTGGGCCAAAATCACCCAAACAGTCCACGAGAAGGGCCAGCGTGCTAAGTCTAAGGACCAACATGCTGAAATGTATACTGATGAACAGCCACGGACGTCCTGTGTGTGCTGACGGTCACACACGGACACACATGGACAGCCACGAACGTCCTGTGTGTGCTGACGGACACACATGGACGTCCTGTGTGTGCTGACGGACACAAACGGACGTCCTGTGTGTGCTGATAGACACCCACAAACGTCCTGTGTGTGCGGACGGACACACACGAACACACATGGACAGTCACGGACGTCCTGTGTGTGCTGACAGACAACCACAGACAGCCCCGGACGTCCTGTGTGTGCTGGCGGACACCCACGGACGTCCTTGTGTACTGAACAGACAGCCCACGTTGGCCAAAATCACCCAAACAGTCCCCGGGAAGGGCCAGCGTGCTGAGTCCAAGGACCAATGTGCTGATATGTGTACTTATGGACAGCCACGGACGTCCTGTGTGTGCTGATGGACACAAACAGACACACACGGACTGCCACGGATGTCCTGTGTGTGCTGACAGACACTCACGGACGTCCTGTGTGTGCTGACGGACACCCACGGATGTCCTGAACAGACAGCCCACGTGGGCCAAAATCACCCGAACAGTCCTCGGGATGGGCCAGCATGCTGAGTCCAAGGACCAGCGTGCTGATATGTGTACTGATGGACAGCCATGGACGTCCTGTGTGTGCTGACGGACACACACGAAAGTCCTGTGTGTGCTGACAGACAGCCACGGACAGCCACGAACGTCCTGTGTAAGCTGGCGGACACCCAGAGACACACACGAACATACACGGACAGCCATGGACGTCCTGTGTGTGCTGACGGACAGCCACAGACAGCCACAGACGTCATGTGTGTGCTGGCGGACACCCACACCCACTCGCAAACTGCACCCTTCCTTTGTGACAGTCCAGAGTGGCGCGGTTCTTTCCAAGCCTGTCCATGCCTAATATCACCTCATGATTCATAAGGCAGACCACAACCAGATCCATAGGCATAACTCTATCCTGGATCACTATTGGGATATCCTTTACTCGCCCTAATGAATGCATTACTTTCCCACCGGCCGCATTCACTATGCAAGGATCATCCTCCGTTTCCATCTGGAACAACCCTTTTCCGATCATATCTGGGCTCACAAAGCTGTGTGTAGCTCCAGTATCTAAAGTACGTGTGTTTCCACACCACCAATACATAGGGTCCCTACATAAGACCCCCCTTTTCTAATCATCTTATCCATTCTAAGTTCTGTCATGTCCCCGATCCTGGATAGGATCGTCTGGCAGACTTTAGTGCGAGGAGACGCACCAGTCAGGTCACATGACCTAAAGACAAGCGTGTCATGGTCCAAAACGTGTTTAAGGGAATCAGGTAGCTGGAACTTAGCAAATTAAGGCAGATGCAAGCTCAAAGGAGCTGGACAAGCGAGCTGGTAGCTGGACGAGATCCAGGTGAAGCTCGATTGAAGTGGGTGATCAGAATGGATCATGGGAGAACTAAGTATAGGTCTGTAAATAGACCAAGGGACTTAGAAGAATTGAAGAAGATAAAAGAAGCAAGCTGGACACAGTGTATAACAGCTGGGCAATGCAGTAAGCAAGCTCGACCAGCTAGGTGAACTGTAGTGCAGCTTAATGTAGCTCACTGAAGTGTAGGTCAGCTCCCTGAGCTGGATGGTCTAGCTCACTCAGCTGGGTCAGCTGGGGATCAGCTCAACTCAGCTGGACTGAGTGTTCAAGTCATGGGCAGTTGGGCCGGGTCTGGACAGTGGCCGGGCCATGTGGGCGACCCGGGTGTACCGATGGGCTGGTTGGCTCTTGGGATTGAGCCAGGAGCTTGGGAAATCCGTGTGGGCTTGTTTGGACTTGTCCAGGAGTGGATTGGCAAGCCCAGGGCGTCTGGAAACTGCCTGAGGCGAATGGGTATGATCTGGACCGTTGATTAAATCAATGGGCAGAAATGATACCGAAAGGGTGCAACCTTTGGAAAGGTAACTGCCCCTTCTTCTATAAAAGGCAGGGAAGTCCGTGCCTTTGCAGGCAGCCAGGGCTTCCTCCTACACCCTGAAACACAAAGAAACACAGAGAAAAGACAGATAGTTGGTCGGATTCCCAATCCAAGACCCATGGTGGTGTGAAGGTCATAAAGAGGCAGTTTTGGGAGAGATCAAGGGGGGAAGTTATGAACGACTTTCTGGTGGTTTTGATCCGTGATGTTATCACCCAAAGCATCCTACAGGGCCTGAGAACACACGCAAATGGTGAGGAAAGAAGGTAGATGACCGGAATTCATTCCCAAAGGCCAAGACAGCCTTAAGGAGAGAGGTGTGTGGGAGGGCAGTTTCATGGAAGTGCAAGGGGAGTTATGAACGACCCTGTGGTAGGTTTTCACCACGGATGAACACGTCCTAGGATTCCCCTGTATCTTGGGAACACACGCAAATACCCAGGAGAGAAGGGAGAAGGCCGGACTTCCCTCACAATGGCATGAATAGCCTTGAAGTTGGATGCAGTGTAGAAACTGGGTTCATGGAAGTTCCATGGAATGGATCAGGGGTGCGACCCATGAATGGATCTTATCAATACAGGAGGTATGTGATAAGGATTGATAGAGGCGTGCACTGGAGGAGCATGGCCGAACATAATAAGGAAAGGCACTTGATCTAATCAGATCATGTATAAGGTAACTGATTTTATAATTACTTTCAAGGTTATGTTTCTGTCTCTTGTGGTGCGGTTAAGGCCAAGTATGGCACGCCCCTTGAAGACCATATGTTGTGATGTAAACTAAGGATCCAGGACCCTGAGATAAGGGGCGGATCTTAGTTGATCTAACTCATCCATGAGGGATGGAAGTTAGAGGCCACTCATTGGATAGTGATCCATGGTGGATCATGGTGTGTGTGTTAGTTCTGATCATGGTGTGAATCAATGATCCGAATCATGGAGGAGACACATGGGGATCCTAGTACATGAGGAACCATGTGGGGTGCAAGGTCCAATTCATTTGGAACCAGCAGCAAGCCGTGGAGGCGAGTAAGGCCAGTACTAAGTGGCATGGACCACAAGTATGGGGCCGGTGTGTTTATCTAAAGAAGGCCGTGTGTAATCCGATCTTTGGCAAGGATGGATGACCTGATCCATAGGTGATGGATCAAGGTGTCTGATCTGATTGATCAAAGGATTCACCGGTGGTAAGAGGAGGACTGATCGGCTTCGTTGGGACATGGTTCCATGGCCGGTTAGGTACGTGTGAAGACTCATCAGTTGTGGGTCATGTGGGGTGGTTGGTTGATTAACTCAGGATCTGATGGGCGTTGTTATTCCATGAGCTGGACTTGGTATCATAAGTGGATGTGGGACAGTGCATGAGCCGGTAAGGGCCAGATGCATGTCCTTAGCTGTTTGAAGACTTCTCAAGGGTTACTTATGTCTGTGGGGATTGTTGGCTGAATGACTAAGTACCTAAGGGAATTGTTTGTGTGTGTAAAGGAGCTGGACGCAGTATATGGCAGCTGGCCATAGCTCGGTCCTAGCTCAGTTAGAGTGTGACAGCTCGATCAGCTGGTCTATGAGTTCATTCAGCTAGAGTAGCTGGGCCGATGAGCTAACAAGCTCCGTGGATGTGGCAAAGGTATGATCTAGCAATGTTGCATAGATCTAGATAGAATGGTTAGGGAAACGGAACTTCAGATTTGTATGACTTGGTTCGTGTTCAGAATCAACCTTGGAGCTAGCTGAAAATTGAGTATACTAACCATTAGCTGAGGTGATTCGACCGGACAAGTATTAGATTGGTTATAGACCAATGGATGATGATATTATTCCGCTGCGTATGTGTTGTATTGATCTAAGCTAGGAAAGACTATGGTAGTCTTGAGCTAAGATCTGAGTTAGCCCTCGCATATGGGCGATGTTTTAAATAAAGGCCAAAAATTTTGAGAGGTTCGGTCAGGGTATCGACCGAGCGACGTGAGGCATCGACCGCGGCCTTGTCGGCCAGGATCGGGTCTTACAAGTTGGTATCAGAGCATGCTTAATCCTGTTACGGACAGTGCTCAAGGATGCTGAGTTCCAAACCGAAATTATTTCTGAAAACTATGATGACTTGGAACCTTAGCCGTGGTGAGCCAAGCGAGAGTTGAGGTAAGATTGGGTTGCATGCTTGTGAATGGGGAAGTTCCAACATGAGCCGGCTTAGCCAAGATACACTCTTCCACGGCAAGACCCTTAAAACATAAAGGTTAGTTTATCTAGTTATTTGGGAATAGTAGACGGATTGGATGATGGACGCAATGCAAGATCTTTGTGTGGACGACCTGGACAAGGGAAGTAACATGGACCAGAGAGTGGGTTAGGTTGAAAGAAACGTGCAGCACTCTCTTGGAGGTAAATGTTATCCCTTGGTGGCCGTTCAAAACAAGTGAGCATATGCAATGTACATGTTAGTCTAAGGGAGACGCTACATGGCTAGTACATGAGTGGGCTTGTGATCAGATGGATCAGCTTGGACTCAGTGTAAGTCAAGGTAGGATTCCTTAAGATTGAGTGAATTGAATGGATCAATTCCAAGAGGAATTGGAAACACGATGTTAAGTATCTTAGTATGATGAGGATTGAGGTATACTATAAACACTTTTGTGAATGGTATGGGACGTTCACAGATGTGTGATGCTTTGGAGAATGGTATGGGACATTTTCCAAATGTGTGATCAAACCGATATCCTACTCATCTAAGTACTTAATGATCGGTGGTGTGGAAACACATTATTTGATACTGGAGCTACACATAGTTTTGTGAGTCCAAGTATGATTGGAAAAGGTTTGTTCCAGTATGGAACATGGGACGGTCCTGAACGAGTGAGTAGGACAAGTTATGAACTCACTCGGTCTGGTTAAGGACATCCCTGTGGTGATCTTGGATAGGCCGATGTCTATAGATCTGATTATTGTCCCCCTCAAGCATCATGAAGTGATCTTGGGCATGGACTGGTTGGGAAAGTATCGGGCAACTCTAGATTGTCACCGGGGAAGGGTGCAACTTGAGAACGAGTTTGGACCCCCGATTAAGTACCAAGGAATCAAGCCAACCTCTTGTAGTTTGGTGGTTTCAGCAGTCCAAGTAGAACGGATACTTGGAAATGGTTGTGAGGCCTTTTTGGCTACCATTTACACTGATGAGGTTGTAGGGGCCTGTGACCCAGAGGGTATACCGTTGGTTCGAGAATTTCAGGAAGTGTTTGGGGCACTACAGGGCATTCCCCCTGATAGGGCTGACCTATTCATCATTGAATTGGAACCTGGTACGGCCCCATTATCTAAAAGTCCATATAGAATGGCACTAGCTAAGATGGCTGAGCTGAAGTCGATCAAGTTCAGTGAGGGATGAGGATCGCAGCACAACCAAGTCAGAGATTGACCTATGGTTGGGGTGAGACGGTTGAGTCCTGGAGTGGACCAGAACCGCAATATGATCAAGTCCGTCAAAGGATGAGGATCAGGACACGACCTACTCGGAGATGGACCTATGGTCGGGGTGTAACGGTCTAGTCCCTGAGTGGACCAGGACTGGAATATGATCACGTCCTAAATGGACCAGGATCGTAATATGACAAAGTCCGGTTTGGACAGAAGTCAAGTCGAGGCGGTTTAGTCTTGGGCTAAGATGGCAATATGGCCAAGCTGGGAGAGGCTGTGGCTGGTTAAGGAATGATCCAGTAATTGGGGGCTGGAATCATAAACCTTATTGTCCGGGAAGGACATATGGGAACAAAACAATCTGTTAGGACACATGGTAGAGTGATCAACCTAAAGATTGGAACATGTTCGCTAGGACTTGGCTGGTGCATCGAGTGGCTTGGAGATTGCTTGAATCTTCTAAGACTTGAGTACGCAGTATGTTCCTAGCGACTGAATTTGATCTAGTCATGGAACTAAAGTGTTCTACATGGACTTGGGGTCTACTAGGAACGCAACCTGGAGAGTTGGGTCAGTAACAAAAGTCATGTCTTTGTATGGGTGCTTGATGGATCACTTGATAAGATTTTGGGTAAATTCTCTATCAAGTGGGGGAGACTTGTGTAGATGGTGATCAAGACGTGATCAGTGAGGAGGGACAAGGAGGCAGATGCAACGAATTGGTTAGGAAGAACCAATCGAGCATGCTCTATGTTCTGGATGCAAAGAATTCGGTTGGAATCTTTTTTCTACAGACAAGACGGCAACACCACAGGATTCAAGGACGAATCCATCCTAAGTGGGGGAGACTTGTCATGTCCCCGATCTTGGGTGGATCATCCGGACAGACTTTAGTGCGAGGAGACGCACCAGTCAGGTCACATGACCTAAAGACAAGCGTGTCATGGTCCAAAACGTGGTTAAGGGAATCAGGTAGCTGGAACTTAACCAAAATAAGGCAGATGCAAGCTCAAAGGAGCTGGACAAGCGAGCTGGTAGCTGGACGAGAACCAGGTGAAGCTCGATTGAAGTGGGTGATCAGAATGGATCATGGGAGAACTAAGTATAGGTCTGGAAATAGACCAAGGGACTTAGAAGAATTGAAGAAGATAAAAGAAGCAAGCTGGACACAGTGTATAACAGCTGGGTGATGCAGTAAGCAAGCTCGACCAGCTAGGTGAAGTGTAGTGCAGCTCGGTGTAGCTCACTGAAGTGTAGGTCAGCTCCCTGAGCTGGATGGTCTAGCTCACTCAGCTGGGGCAGCTGGGGATCAGCTCAACTCAGCTGGACTGAGTGTTCAAGTCATGGGCAGTTGGGCCGGGTCTGGACAGTGGCCGGGCCATGTGGGCGACCCGGGTGTACCGATGGGCTGGTTGGCTCTTGGGATTGAGCCAGGAGCTTGGGCAATCCGTGTGGGCTTGTTTGGACTTGTCCAGGAGTGGATTGGCAAGCCCAGGGCATCTGGAAACTGCCTGAGGCGAATGGGTATAATCTGGACCATTGATTAAATCAATGGCCAGAAATGATACCGAAAGGGTGCAACCTTTGGAAAGGTAACTGCCCCTTCTTCTATAAAAGGCAGGGAAGTCCGTGCCTTTGCAGGAACGCCAGGGATTCCTCCTACACCCTAAAACACAAAGAAACACAGAGAAAAGACAGAGAGTTGGTCGGATTCCCAATCCAAGATCCATGGTGGTGTGAAGGTCATAATGAGGCAGTTTTGGGAGAGATCAAGGGGGGAAGTTATGAACGACTTTCTGGTGGTTTTGATCCGTGATGTTATCACCCAAAGCATCCTACAGGGCCTGAGAACACACGCAAATGGTGAGGAAAGAAGGTAGATGACCGGAATTCGTTCCCAAAGGACAAGACAGCCTTAAGGAGAGAGGTGTGTGGGAGGGCAGTTTCATGGAAGTGCAAGGGGAGTTATGAACGACCCTGTGATAGGTTTTCACCACGGATGAACACGTCCTAGGCTTCCCCTGTATCTTGGGAACACACGCAAATACCCAGGAGAGAAGGGAGAAGGCCGGAATTTCCTCACAATGGCATGAATAGCCTTGAAGGTGGATGCAGTGTAGAAACTGGTTTCATGGAAGTTCCATGGAAGGGATCAGGGGTGCGACCCATGAATGGATCTTATCAATACAGGAGGTATGTGATAAGGATTGATAGAGGCGTGTACTGGAGGAGCATGGCCGAACATAATAAGGAAAGGCACTTGTTCTAATCAGATCATGTATAAGGTAACTGATTTTATAATTACTTTCAAGGTTATGTTTCTGTCTCTTGTGGTGCGGTTAAGGCCAAGTATGGCACGCCCCTTGAAGACCATATGTTGTGATGTAAGCTAAGGATCCAGGACCCTGAGATAAGGGGCGGATCTTAGTTGATCTAACTCATCCATGTGGGATGGAAGTTCGAGGCCACTCATTGGATAGTGATCCATGGTGGATCATGGTGTGTGTGTTAGTTCTGATCATGGTGTGAATCAATGATCCGAATCATGGAGGAGACACATGGGGATCCTAGTACATGAGGAACCATGTGGGGTGCAAGGTCCAATTCATTTGGAACCAGCAGCAAGCCGTGGAGGCGAGTAAGGCCAGTACTAAGTGGCATGGACCACAAGTATGGGGCCGGTGTGTTTATCTAAAGAAGGCCGTGTGTAATCTGATCTTTGGCAAGGATGGATGACCTGATCCATAGGTGATGGATCAAGGTGTCTGATCTGATTGATCAAAGGATGCAGCAGTGGTAATAGGAGGACTGATCGGCTTCGTTGGGACATGGTTCCATGGCCGGTTAGGTACGTGTGAAGACTCATCAGTTCTGGGTCATGTGGGGTGGTTGGTTGATTGACTCAGGATCTGATGGGCGTTGTTATTCCATGAGCTGGACTTGGTATCATAAGTTGATAAGGCAAATGGATGTGGGACAGTGCATGAGCCGGTAAGGGCCAGATGCATGTCCTTAGCTGTTTGAAGACTTCTCAAGGGTTACTTATGTCTGTGGGGATGGTTGGCTGAATGACTAAGTACCTAAGGGAGTTGTTTTGTGTGTGTAAAGGAGCTGGATGCAGTATATGGCAGCTGGCCATAGCTCGGTCCTAGCTCAGTTCGAGTGCGACAGCTCGATCAGCTGGTCTATGAGTTCATTCAGCTAGAGTAGCTGGGCCGATGAGCTCGATCAGCCGGGGCTATGAGTTCATTCAGCTAGAGTAGCCTTCGCCTATGAGCGATGTTTTAAATAAAAGGCAAAAATTTTGAGAGGTTCGGTCAGGGAATCTCTCAAAATTTTTGCTAAGATCCTGTGCGGCCTAGTCGGCCAGGATCGGGTCTTACAAGAGTGCTGAGTCCATGGACCAACGGGCTGATATGTGTACTGATGAACAGCCACTGACGTCCTGTGTGTGCTGACGGACACACACGGACACACACGGACAGCCACGGATGTCCTGTGTGTGCTGACGGACAGCCACAGACGTCATGTGTGTTGGCGAACACCCACGGACGTCACGTGTGTACTGAACAAAAAGCCCACGTGGGCCAAAATTACCCGAACAGTCCACGGGAAGGGTCAACGTGCTGAGTCCAACGACCAACGTGCTGATATGTGTACTGATGGACAGCCACTGACGTCCTGTGTGTTCTGACGGACAGACACGGACACACACGGACAGCCACGGATGTCCTGTGTGTGCTGATGGACAACCATGGACAGCCACAAACGTCCTGTGTGTGCTTGCGGACACCCATGGACGTCCTCTGTGTACTGAGTAGACAGCCCACGTGGGCCAAAATCTCCCAAACAGTCCAAGAGAAGGGCCAGCGTGCTAAGTCCAAAGACCAACGTGCTGATATGTATACTGATGGACAGCCACGGACGTCCTGTGTGTGCTGACGGACACACACAAACACACATGGACAGCCACGGACGTCCTCTGTGTGCTGACGGACACACACGGATGTCCTGTGTGTGCTGACAGACACCCAAGGACGTCCTGTGTCTGCGGACGGACACACACGGACAGTCACAGACGTCCTATGTGTGCTGCAGACAGCCACAGACAGCCCCGGACGTCCTGTGTGTCCTGGCGGACACCCACTGACGTCCTGTGTGTGCTGAACAGACAGCCCACGTGGGCCAAAATCACCCAAACGGTCCCCGGGAAGGGCCAGCGTGTTGAGCCCAAGGACCAACGTGCTGATATGTGTACTAATGGACAGCCACTAACGTCCTGTGTGTGCTGATGGACACACACGGACATACACAGACAGCCACTGATGTCCTGTGTGTGCTGACGGACACCCACAGACGTCCTGTGTGTGCTGACGAACAACCACGGACGTCCTGTGTGTACTGAACAGACAGCCCACGTGGTCCAAAATCACCCGAACAGTGCAAGGGAAGGGCCAGCGTGCTGATATGTGTACTGATGGACAACCACAGACGTCCTGTGTGTGCTGAAGGACACCCACAGACGTCCTGTGTGTGCTGACAGACACACACGCATACACACGGACGTCCTGTGTGTGCTGACTGACACACACGGACGTCCTGTGTGTGATGACAGACTGCCACGGACAGCTACGAACGTCCTGTGTATGCTGGCGGACACCCACAGACACACACGGACACACACGGAAAGCCACGGACGTCCTGTGTGTGCTGACGGACAGTCACGGACAGCCACAAATGTCATTTGTGTGCTGGCGGACACCCACGGACGTCCTGTGTGGGCCAAAATGACCCAAACAGTCCACGGGAAGGGCCAGCGTGCTGAGTCCAAGGACCAACGTGTTTATATGTGTACTGATGGACAGCCACGGACGTCCTGTGTGTGCTGACGGCCACAGACGGACACACACGGACACACACAGACAGCCATAGACGTCCTGTGTGTGCTAGCGGACACCCACAGACGTCCTGTGTATACTCAACAGACAGCCCACAAGGGATAAAATCACCCGAACAGTCCACGGGAAGGGTCAGCGTGCTGAATCCAAGGACCAATGTGCTGATATGTGTACTGATGGACAGCCACGGACGTCCTGTGTGTGCTGACGGACACACACAGACACACACGGACAGCCACGGACGTCCTGTGTGTGCTGACGGACACACACGGACATCCTGTGTGTGCTGACGGACACCAACAGACGTCATGTGTGTACTGAACAGACAGCCCACGTGGGCCAAAATCACCCAAACAGTCCACGGGAAGGGCCAGCGTGCTGAGTCCAAGGACCAGCGTGCTGATATGTGTACTGATGGACAGCCACGGACGTTCCGTTTGTGCTGACGGACACAAACAGACACACACAGACGTCCTGTGTGTGCTGACGGACACACATGGACGTCCTGTGTGTGCTGATGGACAGCCACTGACAGCCACAAACGTCCTGTGTGTGCTGGCGGACACCCATAGACACACACGGACACCCACAGACACACACGGACACACACGGACAGCCACGGACATCCTGTGTGTGCTGACGGACAGTCACGGACAGCCACACATGTCATTTGTGTGCTGGCGGACACCCACAGACGTCCTGTGTGTACAGAACAGACAGCCCACGTGGGCCAAAATCACCCAAACAGTCCACGGGAAGGGCCAGCGTGCGGAGTCCAAGAACTAACGTGCTGATATGTGAATTGATTGACAGACACGGATGTCCTTTGTGTGCTGAAGGTCACAGACGGACACACACGGACAGCCACAGACGTCCTATGTGTGCTGGCGGACACCCACAAACGTCCTGTGTGTACTGACCAGATAGCCCACGTGGGCCAAAATCACCCGAACAGTCCACGGGAAGGGTCAGCGTGCTGAGTCCAAGGACCAACGTGCTTATATGTGTACTGATGGACAGCCACGGACATCTTGTGTGTGCTGACGGACACACACGGACAGCCCCGGACGTCCTGTGTGTGCTGACAGACACACACGGACGTCCTGTGTGTGCTGACGGACACCCACAAATGTCATGTGTGTGCTGACTGCTGACGGACACCCACGGACGTCCTGTGTGTACTGAACAGACAGCCCACATGGGCCAAAATCACCCGAACAGTCCACAGGGAAGGGTTAGCGTGCTTAGTCCAACGACCAACGTGCTGATATGTGTACTGATGGACAGCCACAGAGGTCATGTGTGTTCTGACGGACACGCACGGACAGCCAGGATGTCCTGTGTGTACTGACGAACACCCACGGACGTCCTGTGTGTGCTGATGGACACCCACGGCCGTCCAGTGTGTACTGAACAGACAGCCCACGTGGGCCAAAATCACCCGAACCATCCTTGGGAAGGGCCAGCGTGCTGAGTCCAAGGACCAGTGTGCTGATATGTGTACTGATGGACAGCCACGGACGTCCTGTGTGTGCTGACAGACACACACGGACGTCTTGTGTGTGCTGACGGACACACACGGACGTCCTGTTTGTGCTGACAGATAGCCACAGACAGCCACGAACATCCTGTGTATGCTGGCGGACACCCACAGACACACACGGACACACACAGACAGCCACAGACGTCCTATGTGTGCTGACGGACAGCCACAGAAAGCCACAGACATCATGTGTGTGCTGGCGGACACCCACGGACGTCCTGTGTACTGAACAGACAGCCCACGTGGGCCAAAATCACCCAAACAGTCCATGGGAAGGGCCAGCGTGCTGAGTCCAAGGACCAACGTGCTGATATGTGTACTGATGGATAGCCACGGACGTCCTGTGTGTGCTGACGGACACAGAGGAACACACACGGACACACCTTAGTCATTCCCTTGCTTAGATCATTTCAACTTATGCACAGCGGAATAACATCTATCATCCATTGGACTAAATCCAATCTAATACTTGTCCGGTCGAATCACCTCAGCTAATGGTTAGTATACTCAACTACCAGCTAGCTCCAAGGTTGATTCTGAACACGAACCAAGTCATACAAATCTGAGGTTCCGTTTTCCCTAACCATTCTATCTAGATCTATGCAACATTGCTAGATCATACCTTTACCACATCCACGGAGCTTGTTAGCTCATCGGCCCAGCTACTCTAGCTGAATTAACTCAAATACCAGCTGATCGAGCTGTCACACTCGATCTGAGCTAGGACCGAGCTATGGCCAGCTGCCATATGCTGCATCCAGCTCCGTTACACACACAAAACAACTCCCTTAGGTACTTAGTCATTCAGCCAACCATCCCCACAGACATAAGTAACCTTTGAGAAGTCTTCAAACAGCTAAGGACATGCAGCTGGCCCTTACCTGCTCATGCACTGTCCCACATCCTTTTGCCTTATCAACTTATGATAACAAGTCCAGCTCATGGACTAACAACGCCCATCAGATCCTGAGTCAATCAACCAACCACCCTACATGACCCAGAACTGATGAGTCTTCACACGTACCTAACCGGTCATGGAACCATGTCCCAACGAAGCCGATCAGTCCTCCTCTTACCACCGGTGCATCCTTTGATCAATCAGATCAGACACCTTGATCTATCATCTATGGATCAGGTCGTCCATCCTTACCCATGATCAGATCACACACGGCCTTCCTTGAATAATAACACCCAAGCTCAGTACTTATGGTCCACGCCATCAAGTACTAGCTATACTCTTATTCATGGCTTCCTGCTGGTTCCAAACATATTGGACCTTGCAATCCACATGGTTCCTCTAATGCCAGGACCCCCATGTGCCTCCTCCATGAGTCGGATTAATGGTTCACACATGACCAAACCCAACACAACTCCATCAGATAAGCATCAATATGCTCTCAGGTACAAAAATGACCTCTTCCAAGTATGCTCCAAAAACCCAATTAAAATTCATGATAATTCATGATAATTCCCAATTAAGAGAATGCCATAATCAGAATTTTCAGAACCGGCCTCGATCCTATAGATCTCGGCCAAAATCAGCCAAACCGGCCAAAACTGGACATCATCAAATCAATTCCTAAAAATTGATTAAAATACATGAAAACTCATGATAATTCATAACTAAGAGATTCCCATAATCATATTCCAAAGAATCGACGCAGACCATATAGATCCTGATCATGAACAGCCCGGCCAAGGCCATGGGCACCATTCCTGAACCGGCCAAGGCCTTGGTTCAGTGCCATCAGGCCTGATCCAACAGACTACACCATAAACATTCCTAATATATATAGTCCTCAAGGACGTGCCATACTTGGCCATGATCAATTCCACAGTCAACAGAATTGTAATTCAAAGGTAATCATAAAACCGGTTACCTTATACATGATCTGATTAGATCATGTGCCTTTCCTTATTATGTTCGGCCATGCTCCTCCAGTGCACGCCTCTATCAACCCTTATCACATAACTCCTGTATTGATAAGATCCATTCGTGGGTCGCACCCCTGATCCCTTCCATGGAACTTCCATGAAACCAGTTTCTACACTGCATCCACCTTCAAGGCTATTCATGCATTTGTGAGTGAAGTCTGGCCTCCTCCCTTCTCTCCTAGGTATTTGCGTGTGTTCCCAAGATGCAGAGGAAGCCTAGGACGTGTTCATCTGTCATGTCCCCGATCCTATGTAGGATCGCCCGGACGGGCCATGGTGCGGGGAGACGCACCAGTCAGGTCATTAGACCTTGAGACAAGCGTATCATGGCCCTGAATGAAGGTTAAGGGCATCAGTCAGCTGAGACTTAACCAGGATACGATGGAAACAAGGGTAAAGGAGTTGAGTGAGTGTTTAGGCAGCTGGACGAGTGTTGGCTTGAGTTCAATCAGCTCAGTTCAGCTAGTATTCAGTTCACCATGATCTGTTCAGCTCACAGGAGCTGGTGGACTAGCTCACTCAGCTGGAGGTCAGCTCAATCCGGTGAACGGTGCGTTCTGGTTCGGATCAGTGTGGACGAGTCCGGGACGGTTACTGGGCGAGCCGATGGTCCGGGTGCAGGACGGTTCGACCAAATTGGTCTTAGTCTTGGGACAGGGAGTGGGCAAGCTTCCAGAGTGTGAGCTGAGGCTCAGTGATCGATTTGTCAAAGGAAGAAAAGGGGAGAAACCGCCAATGGGCGGTTATGGGACGGTTTTGGGAAGAAGGGATGTGATTTTTGGTAACTGTTCACCCAGGCGGTTGGGGACAGTTTAAGTCGTCCTCTCTCTCTCATTTCTGCCATTCTGGTCGATTTTTACTCAATTTCACACAGAGAGAAACACAGAGAAAATTCAAGAGAGAAAGAGAGACACAAACCTTGGATTGGCCGATTTGATCCAAGAGATTGTTCTTGAGTGTTCCTGGTGTGTTTGGGCGTGTGATCAAGAGGATGGATTTGAGGCAGAAAGACAAGGAGAAGGCAAAGGAGAAAGAGAAGGAAGTCGCCCCTGGAGACCGAACTCCTAAGGGTACAAGAAGGTATAAATCTCGGAAAGGAAAGGAGGCAACTGGAGCGTCTGGAGCAGTGGGGCAGGATGGTGCTGAACAGACCGGAGTGTTACCAGCTGGAACCATTCCAACCACAGTGCTACCCGCTCTGGTGGAGCAGGTGGACAATGCAACCGGACTTCCAGTGGGTCCAACACTTCCTACTGAGGTTAATGAAACTAATGTGGACGAGCAGCAAGAGCAAGTCCATGGAGACGATACTGGGTCGTCCAACGTTGGTGCTGAGAGTGGCCAGAATGTTGATGCAAACAATGTTCGGGTCACTGGTGCCGAGGAGGTCATTGAGCCGACCATAAGGGGCTTGGTGGAGGCTATGCAGATCATGGGAGCTCAGATAGCCTCCTTGACACAGGCGTTCACACCATTGGTGAACTCGTCCGTGGGACAGGCTAATCCCCCGGTTCGGGTTGCTGCTGGAGTGGCTGATGTTGGTGCTGGCCGTGTGGCTGAGGTGATTGAGATAGACCCACCGATCTGGCCAGTGCATGGTATGGACTACCTGAAGGTGCTGGAGCATATCTCCAAGTTGGGAACCAAACACTTTGCTGGAAGTGTTGATCCTATGGAGGCGGACGAGTGGAGAACCAGGTTGGTTCGAAACTTCAAGTCCACACGATGTCCTGAGGATTACAAGAAGGACATAGCAGTACACTTCCTGGAGGGAGATGCACATAATCGGTGGTTAGCTTTGGACAAGCGTACCAATGGTACCATTGAGCACTTTGCTGACTTTGAGGTTGAGTTCAACCATAAGTACTTTCCTGCTGAGGCGTGGGATCGTTTGGAGTCCAAGTTCCTGGACTTGACTCAGGGACGGAGGACTGTTCGTGAGCAGAAGAAGAGTTCAACCAACTCAGGAGGTATGTGGGAAGAGAACTAGAGGATGAGAAGGTTCAAGTCAGAAGGTTCATCCGAGGCCTAAGGGTGGAACTTCGAACCTACTGTTCTGTTTGTAAGTTCCACACGGTTTCTGAGTTGGTTGGGAGGATGGCCTTGCTGGAGACCAACCTCACCGAGGAGGGTAAGCAGAAGCTGAAGAGTGTGGTGGTATCCTCGGGTCAGAGTGGTGACAAGAAGGGGAAGAGGGACTCGACCAAGGAGGGTAAAACCTCAAGTGGTAGGTCAGAGTGCCCTAAGTGTGGTCGATACCACGGTGGAGAGTGCTGGAAGGCCATGGGTGCCTGTACTAGATGTGGTGAGATGGATCATTGCCAAGGATTGTCCAAGCCCGTTGGGTGAGTCCAGGACCTATCACCACTGCAGCCAGAAGGGCCACTACCGCAGGGATTGCCCTAAGTTGCAAGGCCACCAAAGTAAGGGATGTGGAGAGGCTAGCTGGCCAGTCCAGGGACGAGGTCAGACCTCAACACCTCGTGTGTATGAGCTATCCAAGGATGTGGATGGGACTCAGCCTTTCCAAGCGATCACTGGTAACATTCTAGACTACTACTTTTACAATTCCAGTAGAATTGCATTGTATGGAACCTAGGATGGATAGATATACTTTGATGGGTCTTGTGTAGGGACCTTAAGTATTGGTGGTGTGGAAACACACACATTATTTGATAATGGAGCTACACATAGTTTTGTGAGTCCAAGTATGATAGGAAAAGGTTTGTTCCAGTATGGAACATGGGATGGTCCTGAACGAGTGAGTGCGGCCGGAGGGCAAGTTATGAACTCACTCGGTCTGGTTAAGGACATCCCTGTGGTGATCTTGGATAGGCCGATGCCTATAGATCTGATTGTTGTCCCCCTCAAGCATCATGAAGTGATCTTGGGCATGGACTGGTTGGGAAAGTATCGGGCAACTCTAGATTGTCACCGGGGAAGGGTGCAACTTGAGAACGAGTTTGGACCCCCGATTAAGTACCATGGAATCAAGCCAACCTCTTGTAGTTTGGTGGTTTCAGCAGTCCAAGTAGAACGGATACTTGGAAATGGTTGTGAGGCCTTTTTGGCTACCATTTACACTGATGAGGTTGTAAGGGCCTGTGACCCAGAGGGTATACCGTTGGTTCGGGAATTTCAGGATGTGTTTGGGGCACTACAGGGCATTCCCCCTGATAGGGCTGACCCATTCATCATTGAATTGGAACCTGGAACGGCCCCATTATCAAAAAGTCCATATAGAATGGCACCAGCTGAGATGGCAGAGCTGAAGAAGCAACTTGAGGAGTTGCTTGAGAAGGGGTTCAGACGCCCTAGTGTATCACCTTGGGGAGCACCAGTCCTATTTGTTAAGAAAAAGGATGGTAGCTTTAGGTTGTGCATTGATTATAGGGGTTTGAACAGGGTGACTGTGAAGAACAAGTACCCTTTACCCAGGATTGATGAGTTGTTGGATCAACTCCGTGGAGCCAAGTGGTTCTCCAAGATTGACCTGGCCTCTGGGTATCATCAGATCCCCATTGCACCAGATGATGTGAGGCAGACAGCGTTCCGAACTAGGTACGGCCACTATGAGTTTGTGGTTATGCCGTTCGGGTTGACCAATGCACCTGCTGCATTCATGAAGATGATGAACGGCATCTTCAGGGAATACTTGGACGAGTTTGTGATCATCTTCATTGATGATATACTCGTGTATTCCAAGACAAAGGAGGACCATGAAAGACACCTTAGGGCGGTGTTGGGCCGCCTGAGAGAACAGAAGCTCTTTGCTAAGCTAAGCAAGTGTAGTTTCTGGCAGAAGAGCATTGGGTTCCTTGGACATGTGGTGTCTGATAAAGGAGTCTCAGTGGATCAAGATAAGATCAAATGTATCCAGGAATGGCCACATCCAAAGAATGCTACGGAAGTTAGAAGCTTCTTAGGGTTGGCTGGTTATTACAGGAAATATGTCAAGGGGTTCTCCAGCATAGCTCAACCTATGACTAAGCTGACAGGCAAGGATGTGAGGTTCACATGGTCTAAGGAGTGTGCGAAAAGTTTTGTAGCACTCAAGAACATGTTGACTAATGCACCTGTCCTGGTTTTGCCTGAGGCTGATCAGCCTTATGTGGTGTATACGGAAGCGTCCATAACCGGTCTTGGTTGTGTTTTGACACAACATGGGAAGGTGATAGCCTATGCTTCCCGACAGCTAAGGAAGCATGAGGGTAACTATCCGACCCATGATTTGGAGATGGCTGCAGTAGTATTTGCATTAAAGATATGGAGATCATATCTTTATGGTGCCAGGGTGCAAATACTCACAGACCATAAGAGCTTGAAGTACATATTCACTCAGCCTGATTTAAACTTAAGGCAGAGGAGATGGATGGTGTTTGTTGCAGATTATGATCTGGACATAGCTTATCATCCTGGGAAAGCTAACCTAGTGGCTGATGCTTTGAGCCGCAGAAGGGCTGAAGTGTCATCTGAGAGGGAGGCGGATGAACTGGAAGGGATGATCAGGTCCTTGAACCTCAACACCTTGGTTGGTTCAGATGAGCCATTGGGGTTGGAGGCAGTGAACCAGGCCGATCTCCTGACCAGGATCAGGCAAGCACTGGGCCTGGATGAAAATCTAAAGAAGGTAGCCGCCAATGACAAGACCGAGTACCAGATAACTGACAATGGTACCATCTTGGTCAATGGGAGGGTCAGTGTTCCTAATGATAAGGAACTCAAAGAAGAGATTATGAGACAGGCTCATAAGTCTAAGTTTTCAGTTCATCCTGGACTGAACAAGATGTATAGGGATCTGAAAAGGTACTACCATTGGGTGAGGATGAAATCTGATGTTGCAGAGTGGGTGGCTAAGTGTCCCACTTGTCAACTGGTGAAGGCAGAACATCAGGTTCCCAGTGGTCTACTTCAGAACCTACCCATACCAGAATGGAAATGGGATCACATCACTACCAGGAATAAGAAAGATGCAGTATGGGGACCAAGTCGGCTCATTTCCTGCCTATCAAGAAAGGGGACGGGGTCGACCGGATTGTGCAAGTGTACCTAGACGAGGTAGTGAGGTTGCATGGTGTTCCAGCAAGCATTGTCTCGGACAGGGATCCAAGATTTACATCTTATTTCTGGCAGGCTTTCCAAAAGGCCTTGGGAACCAGAGTGAATATGAGCACATCTTATCATCCTCAGACGGATGGGCAGTCTGAAAGGACAATCCAAACCTTGGAGGATATGCTCAGGGCGTGTGTGTTAGACTGGGGAGAGTCTTGGGAAAAACACTTACCCTTAGTGGAGTTTGCTTACAACAACAGCTTCCATACAAGCATTGGTATGTCGCCATATGAGGCTTTGTATGTTAGGCCGTGCAGGACACCCCTATCATGGACCCAAGTGGGGGAGCGTAGCATGTTGGGTCCTGAGATTGTAGAACAGATAACTGAGAAGATCAGGATGGTCAAAGAGAAGATGAAAGAGGCGCAGGACCGCCAAAAGAGCTATGCAGACAAGCGTAGGAAACATCTTGAGTTTGAGGTCAATGACCTGGTGTATCTCAAGATGATTACCTTTAAGGGTAGGACCAGGGTTTCTGGACGAAAGAAACTGGATCCTAGGTACTTGGGTCCATTCAGGATCATAGAGAGAGTGGGTGCAGTGGCATACAAGTTGGACTTGCCATCAGCAATGGATGCATAGCACAATGTGTTCCATGTATCCCAACTCCGGAAATGCTTGTCTGAACAAGACATTGTCTTGCCCGAGATTCCTCCTGACCTTGGTAAGGACCTGGCTTTGGAAACCTTGCCGGTTCGGATTATGGATCGGTCAGAGAAAGCTATGAGAAAGAAGACAGTTCCCATGATCAAAGTGGTGTGGGATTACAACGGTAAAGACCTCATCACTTGGGAAACAGAAGCAAAAATGAAAGCTATGTATCCGGATTGGTACAGACAATTTCTTCCTGAGGAAACACTTAACATGGATTCGAGGACGAATCCCAAGTTAGTGGGGGAGACTTATCATGTCCCCGATCCTAGATAGGATCGCCCGGACGGGCCATGGTGCGGGGAGACGCACCAGTCAGGTCATTAGACCTTGAGACAAGCGTATCATGGCCCTGAATGAAGGTTAAGGGCATCAGTCAGCTGAGACTTAACCAGGATACGATGGAAACAAGGGTAAACGAGTTGAGTGAGTGTTTAGGCAGCTGGACGAGTGTTGGTTTGAGTTCAATCAGCTCGGTTCAGCTAGTATTCAGTTCACCATGATCTGTTCAGCTCACAGGAGCTGGTGGACTAGCTCACTCAGCTGGGAACAGCTGGAGGTCAGCTCAATCCGGTGAACGGTGCGTTCTGGTTCGGATCAGTGTGGACGAGTCCGGGACGGTTACTGGGTGAGCCGATGGTCCGGGTGCAGGACGGTTCGACCAAATTGGTCTTAGGCTTGGGACAGGGAGTGGGCAAGCTTCCAGAGTGTGAGCTGAGGCTCAGTGATCGATTTGTCAAAGGAAGAAAAGGGGAGAAACCGCCAATGGGCGGTTATGGGACGGTTTTGGGAAGAAGGGATGTGATTTTTGGTAACTGTTCGCCCAGGCGGTTGGGGACAGTTTAAGTCGTCCTCTCTCTCTCATTTCTGCCATTCTGGTCGATTTTTACTCACTTTCACACAGAGAGAAACACAGAGAAAATTCAAGAGAGAAAGAGAGACACAAACCTTGGATTGGCCGATTTGATCCAAGAGATTGTTCTTGAGTGTTGTAAGACCCGTTCCTGGTCTCTTGACCCAACTGGATACGAATGCTTACTTATTAATTTCTTTGCTTGTTTGATCCATTTTAAGTCTTTTATTTGCTAAGTCATATTCGAATATGAGGTTCATAAACAAAGGAACAGATTGCACAGCGGAATAACAATGTATAAACTTTGTATTACTTAGAAACATGAGATTCAATACACAACTTCTTAACAGTCTCATAGACAATCACTAGTTCATCCCTAGTATCATCTAACCACACGTTACACAGCCTCTCACTGACCAAGCCTTCACGGCTCCTTGGCTTGACCAGAACCATCCTTAGTTCCTGAAACCACAACCAGATAAGCATTAATCATAACCGAGAATAGAACGGATTGATTCTACAATGCTTGGCTTGGTTCCTAGAACTTAGATAAACCTCAGTCAACATAATCATAAAACGTATGAACCTACCTACCGTATCCTAAGTCATTCAACCAACCACCCCTTGACTTAGAATCAGATAGATAGTCCAGAATAGATAACAGAACACACGAACAGATCCGGATCGTCCCCAAAGACCAATCCGTCTAACCGGATAGAATCATGGTGCGACCGGCCAATGGAGTCCGGCTCGATGGCCCAACGGACTCCCTTACCTGATCCGGCCTTAGGCCTGGATCCAATCGGCCGAGTAAGCCTCAAGCCTAATCCAGAAGGCTTAGCAACCGGTCAGACCTTGCGACTCTACCTTGGCTTAGACAAACCGTGACCTTGTCTTGACTAGACAAGCCATAGGCTGATCCATAAGGATCGGTCCTAACCTGTCCCGAAAGACACCGTTTGGAACATGTACCCTTTGGCCATTCGTGCCTCTTGGACACTCGTGACTCTTGACAACTCGTGCCCTTTGGGTCATTCCCAACCGTTCGTCCTAACCGCCCAGTCTTGGTGCGATCGGATCATCCCACTAACCGACCCGTGTCTAGGCTAGCAGTTTGATTATGTTCGGCCAAAGCCTAGGGACGTGTCCCTTGGACTCAACCAACACAACCTTTCGTGTTTAACCAGAGAGAAGAGAAGAGAAACGAATTGAAACAGATAAGGAGAGCCGGATGGGACTTAGGAACCGAGCAGAGCCGCGGTGCGGTCGCATGGACCGTCCGTTCGGTCTGATGGAGCCACGGCCCATCACATACCTTGTGAACCACGTCTGGGTTCTCCATGCTCTTCTCCTTGTCTTGATCTCCCATTCTTGACCGGAGTTAGTTCTCAACGATCAGATCGCCGGAACACAACACCACCACAATCGGCCTTTCTCTTGGCCGGAACTCTCTCTTTCTCTCTTTCTTTCTCTCTACGGTTTCTCTGAGTATTTTACTCTGGAATTGGATAATGAAATCGACCAGAGAGCCCCCATATTTATAGAAAACGAGGGGGTAAGTCTTGCCCCACGAACAGGCATGACTTGCTAGCGAATGGGCACCATCGGCCAAGGGTTGTCCCCTTTCGGCCACTTGCATCCCTTCGCCCTTTCTGATTGGGTTTGGGGTCGGCCACAAGCCCAACCCACGCCCCAAGCCTCCTGGACTTAGCCCATGGCCTTGTCCTAAGACCCAACAGCCCATGGCCTCATGGCCGGACCTCACAGCCCGCCACTGACCCGGAACCGGACCATCGGCCTAAAGCCCGGACAGTCCGTCTAGCTGAGATGAGCGGACTCTCAGCTGCCTCAGCTGAGTGAGCTAGTAGTCCAGCTAGTGGAGCTGACCTAGTAGGGACTGAGCTGGAGTGAATTGAACCTAGCTTCCTTGAGGTGGCCGAGCTACTCAACCACTTCGTCCAGCTACCGTCTTACTCGTCCTAGCTGTCTCTTAGCTTGTATAAGGTTAAGTCTAAGTTTCCTTATGTCCTTAACCTTCTTTCTCGACCATGGAACGCTTGCCTTGATGTCCTAGGACTGGCTTGCACGTTTCCTCGAACCATGGCCGTCCCAACAATCCTACTCAGGATTGGGGGCGTGACAAGTCTCCCCCCCCCCTTGGGATGGATTCGTCCTCGAATCCGAATCGAATGCTTCCTCGGAAACAAACTGATCCAACCACTCTGGGTACTCTGCTTTCATTCTAGCTTCGGTTTCCCAAGTGATTATATCTTGACCATTACAGTCCCAGACGACCTTGACCATCTGGACCGTCTTCTTCCTTGTTGCTTTTTCCATCCTATCTATGATTCGAACTGGTCTTGTTTCCAAGGTTAGGTTCTTACCAAGATCGTCTGGAATGGCAGGAAGAGCGATGTCTTGGTCCGTCAAACATTTCCGAAGTTGGGAGACGTGGAACACATTATGGAATGCGTCCATCTTGGCCGGCAAGTCCAACTTATAGGCCACCTTCCCAACTCTTTCAATGACCTTGAACGGCCCCAAGTATCTTGGATCTAACTTCCGTCTTCCGGAGATCCGGACTCATCCTTTGAAGGTAATCATTTTGAGATACACCAAGTCACCTACTTGGAACTCGAGATCTTTCCTTCTTCGATCTGCATAGTTCTTTTGGCGGTCTTGTGCCTGTCTCATCTTGTCCCTCAAGAACTTGATCTTTTCGGTTGTCTCTTCGACAATCTCCGGACCAATCATGCTGCGTTCCCCAACTTGGGTCCAGCATAAGGGTGTCCTGCATGGACGCCCATACAGAGCTTCGTATAGCGACATGCCAATACTACTATGGAAGCTATTGTTGTAAGCAAATTCTACCAGAGGTAGATGTTTCTCCCAGGAATCACCCCAGTCTAGAACACATGCTCGCAACATATCTTCCAATGTCTGGATCGTACGTTCAGACTGTCCATCCGTCTGTGGGTGATAGGCTGTACTCATGTTCACTCTTGTTCCTAAAGCTTTTTGGAAAGCCTTCCAGAAGTAAGATGTGAACCTTGAATCCCTATCTGATACTATGCTTGCCGGCACACCATGTAGTCGGACGATCTCATCAATGTACTTACGTACAATCTGATCTACCCCATCCGACTTTTTGATAGCCAGGAAGTGTGCTGATTTGGTTAGGCGATCAACCACAACCCAAACCGCATCTTTCTTATTCCTCGTGGTAGGGAACCCAGTCACAAAGTCCATTGTGATGTGATCCCATTTCCATTCTGGAATAGGCAAGCTTTGTAATAACCCACTAGGCACTTGATGTTCTGCTTTGATGAGTTGGCAAGTGGAACATGTTGGGGTCAAAAACGGTTACGACAAATTTAACATTAAAAATCCGAGGAAGAAAATAAGAATTCCTCCGAAGAGTACTTTTCGAAATAGATTCTTCCTTACGAAAAAGCTTTACGGAAGAAAGAATCGAGATGTCCGACGAAGCCCGCTCGGTCGCTACATAGCGACCGAGCGATCGTCCCGCTCGGTGATCGTCCTGTTCGGTTGCTACGTAGCGACCGAGCTCGAGCCAAAGATCGGTCGCTACGTAGCAACCGAGCTCGGCCAAGCTTGGTCACTACGTAGCGACCGAGCGATCGTCCCGCTCGGTCGCTACGTAGCGACCGAGCGATCGTCCCGCTCGGTCGCTACGTAGCGACCGAGCTCGGCCAAGCTCGGTCGCTACGTAGTGACTGAGCTCGTCCCGCTCGGTCGTAGCGACCAAGCTCGAGCCAAGCTCCGTCGCTACGTAGCGACCGAGAGATCGTCCCGCCGAGCGATCGTCGCTCGCTACGTAGCGACCGGGCTCGAGCCGAAGTTCGGTCGCTGTGTAGCGATTGAACTCTTCCGGACATCGACAGACATCAATCCATGCATTCTCGTCAAATCTTCGAACACTATCTCCCGAAGACCGTAGCAAGCTCAGTCCACGTTTTCCGCTATTCCAACTCATCGATCAAACTTCGCGGATGAGAAACCGCGGAAAATTCGTAGTTAACGTGTCGAGTCGGAAGACGGCCCAAAGGGACCTAAAACACGACTCGAGGCCCATCCTACGATTTCCTAACCCAAAGCCCGTAAACCGCAGCACGGTTTACGCTTGGCCCACAAGGAAGGATAAATGTCAAGTTTCCGCGGATAAATACGGAAGTTTTGAAGATAATTGTGAAGATGGGAAAAATGGAATATCTCCATTTTTATGCTATGACGGCTTAAGGGCAGAAGAGTAAAAGCGTAAACCAACCTTGGAGCTAGTATATAAGGAGTCCTAGGCGAGGAGCATGGGGGAGAACTTTTTCAGAGCAAACTTAGCACTTAGAGCGATTTAGGCAATTTTCCGTTTTTGTTATTTCGAGCTGCGACTCAATTAGGTTTAGCCGTTTTAGGGTTGCTAGAACTAGGAATCTCGCCAACAGCTCTCGAGCCCAAGCTTATACCTTGTTGTAAACTCTCATATGCAGATTCGGAATAAGATCTTCTTTGCTCTCTTTTCGATTTATTATACTTTAACGTTGTTATTCTCGTGTTCTGATTGCTTGACGTGTGGTAATTAGCAGATATCCGGGTCCTCTGGGAAATTAGGGTTTTCCTAGTTTCCTTATTTAAACGGAAATCGACGGTGTGAATTTTGGTTCCCACAGTTTGGCGCTAGAAGGAGGGGGACATACGGATCAATCTAACCCGCAAAAGCCACTCAACGATCAGGACCGGTATGCAAGATTCGACATGCGCGAACGTTATCTCATTCAAGGGGGGAGCAACGATCGATCGAGCCAAACCTCGAAACGACCTCCTTGTTATCGAGTTGACGATTCGAGATATCGACGTCGCTAGAGTGCTAATCGATACCGGAAGTTCGGCCGATATCATCTTCAAAGACACTCTCGAAAAGATGGGGATCAATCAATCCGAAGTCACGAAATGCCCAAGCCCACTGCTGGCTTTCGGGGGAAACGACCATGGCCTATGGATCGATTAATCTCGCTGTCAAAGCCGGAACCGTGACGAACGTCACAGAGTTTCTAGTCGTTGACCATCCTGCATCTTACAACGTTATCATGGGAACACCATGCGCGCAATCCCATCAACCTACCATCTTTGCCTCAAGTTCCCGACCCTAACGGAGTCGAGGTAATTTGGGGAAATCCAAGAGTTTCACAGGTATGTTTCGCCGCGGAACTGAAGCGAAAGAGACCGATCCTCGAAATCACTCCTAGAAAAGCGGAGAAAAAGACCTCCAGCAAAGATACGCGAAGTCAGGATTCAGCGGAATTCTTCTGGCAGTCTCGCAGCATCGCAGCTCTAGATGAAAAACGCGAGCCAACATGCGAACCCGTGGTAACGATCTGTCTCGACGAAGCCTTCCCAGAACGCTGCATCGAGATTGGAGCCAATCTCCACGAACCTTTAAGGACAGACCTCATAACCTGTCTTAAAAAGAGCCTTAATACTTTTGCATGGGCTGCAGAAGATATGCCGGGAATCGACATTAACATAACATGTCACGAGCTGAATATCGACCCAACGTTCAAACCCGTCCAACAGAAAAGACGGAAGCTAGGACCCGAACGTGCTGCCGCAGTAAACGATGAGGTCGAAAAATTGCTTAAAGTTGGGTCGATAACAGAAGTAAGGTACCCGGACTGGCTCGCCAACCCCCTAGTAGTCAAAAAGAAGACCGGGAAGTGGCGAGTTTGCGTGGATTTTACCAACCTAAACAAGGCATGTCCAAAGGATAGCTTCCCTTTACCACATATCGATCGATTGGTAGAAGCAACAGCGGGCAACGAACTCTTATCCTTCATGGATGCCATCTCAGGTTATAATCAAATTAGGATGAATCCCGACGATCGTGAAAAGACTGCGTTCATTACCGATCGCGGAACTTATTGCTACAAGGTAATGCCTTCGGCCTCTCAAAACGCTGGTGCAACTTACCAACGACTCGTGAACCGAATGTTCTCCAAACAACTCGGAAAACGAAGGAGGTTTATATCGACGACATGCTCGTCAAATCCCTCAAAGCAAGAGATCACGTGTCACATCTCGAAGAATGCTATGCACAACTAAATTCCCATAACATGAAGCTCAACCCGACAAAATGTAGATTCACCGTGGCATCAGGGGAATTCCTCGGCTACTTGGTCACATACCGCAGCATCGAAGCAAATCCAAAACAGATCAACCCTCTAATCGAGATGGCTTCACCAAAGAATAAACGGGAAGTCCAAAGACTGACCGGCAGAATCGCAGCACTTAACCGATTTATTTCACGATCAACAGATAAGTGCCTGCCTTCTACGACGTCCTGCGAGGAAATAAAAAATTCGAATGGTCGGAAGAGTG
>NW_026014425.1:10000-25934 GCF_020379485.1 Brassica napus | reverse complement strand
ATAAACCTATCAGATATTATATACATTATAGAAGGGATAACTATAAAAAGAGGAAGAAGACGAGCTACAAGAAAAATTCCCGCTGCTACCATAGTAGCAGCATGTATAAGAGCCGAAATAGGAGTAGGGCCCTCCATGGCATCCGGCAACCATACATGAAGAGGAAATTGTGCAGATTTAGCAATAGGACCCACAAATAAAGAAATGCACACAAAGTAAGGAATAAGAGATTTATTCTATTATTTAATATTAAATTATTGAATATTTCGAACAAATCTTGAAATTCGAAACTGCCAGTTATCCAATAAGACCTAAAATTCCTAATAATAAACCAAAATCCCCTACACGATTGGTTACAAAAGCTTTTTGACAGGCATTCGCTGCAATAGGTCGTGTGAACCAAAACCTATTAATAAATACGAACACATTCCAACTAATTCCCAAAAAAATAAACTTGGATCAAATTAGAACTAGTAACTAATCCTAACATTGAAGTATTAAAAAAACCCATATAAGCAAAAAACCTCAGATATCCTTGATCATGAGACATATAATTATCACTATAAATCAGAACCAAAATTCCAACAGTTGTAATTAATATTGACATAATAGAAGTAAGTGGATCAATAAAGTAACCGAACTCAAAAGAAAATTCATTATTTATGGTCCAAGACCATACATTTTGATGAATGCAACTTAGAAAATTTGTTGAATAGATAGATAGAGCGAAAAGATCATAACTATACTTAACAAAAAATACTCAGAAACGTCCACATACGTCGAAGGTTTTTTGTTGCTGTCGGAAAAAGTAGAAGTCCAGCTCCGAGTAAAATAGGTACTGGAAGTGGAATGAAAGGGATGATCCATGAATATTGATATGTATGTTCCATAAAATAAAAACCCTTTTTATTTTATTCTTAAATTTATTATTTCTTATTCACTGGTTTGTATATATATATTTTTTTTCAAAGGGGATAATAAAAAAGCGCATTTTTTCAAACTTAAATAGAAATTTTTTCGAATTAGTATAATCCTTCATAAACCTTTGAAAAGAAATATATTCAAATCAAAAAATTAGAAGTTATTAACTAATATTACTAAGTTACTGTAAAAAAAACGATTTGTCTTTTTTTTTTTTACTACTAAAAAAATTTTGATTTTATGCAGATACAGAAAAAGTGAATTATAATTCCGTATTACAATAATTTATATACATATATTAAGAATAGAACAAAGATTTACACGACAAAAAAATACTTAATATTAAGTATAAAAAAAAGTTATTTGGGTTTGATTATTTAGAATTATTATTGAATTATGGAATTTAGTGATTGTCTTCCAGTACACTAAGTGAGCTTTTTTTTTTCAAGAAATATTATTATAATCGATATTTTTTTTTACATATGAAGTGAAGAAATTTAATAAAATTTTTTCTAATATAATCTAAATCTATCAGTATAGATTAATTAAATGAGCACTCTTATACGGATTTAAAACGTTAAATACAAAAAATTTTTCAAGAAAAAGGGAAAAAATAGTTGGGTTTTAAACTTTTGAATGTCTGTTTTGTTTGAAAAATAATATATAATAAAATTTGAAAGAAAAAAATTACTCAATATGGAGTACGAAAGAATAGAATAATAAATGTCTTTGACATCCAATTATACCACTGAAAAACTTTTTTCATTTTTGAATGGCAGTTCCAAAAAAACGTACTTCTATCTCGAAAAAGCGTATTCGTAAAAAAATTTGGAAAAGGAAGGGATATTGGACATCGTTGAAAGCTTTTTCCTTAGGGAAATCGCTTTCTACAGGTAATTCAAAAAGTTTTTTTGTACAACAAAATAAATAAAAAACACTAGAATCATTAGAATTAGCCTAACGTAAAAACCAATTTTTTAGAATACATATAAATTAAAAAAATCTATAGGAACCAAAAAAAAAAAAAAAAAGATAATATATATATATACGAAATATACGAAAGATTCCTATTGATTTTGTAAAAAAAAGGGGGGGTTATTACTTTCCCCATCAATAAAAAAATAAATAAAGATCTTGTATTTCCTCTTAACTAGGAAATACAAGATCTTTTAGCGAAATCAACAGGTTCTTTAAATTAATTTAAGTCAAAAATTTTTCACTTTATACCTTTAGGAATTATTATTTCTCTTAATTCTTATATTCTTTACTTGGAATCAAAGTTATAAAAGTATCTATCCACGATTAAGTGAATATTAGATACTAATAAGTAATAATATATGATATTTTTTTTAAGCGATCAAAAAATATTATGTTTGTACAATATAAAAAGATGCATGAAAATAGATATTTTGACAATTGTTGTTTTTCATTTTTCTTGAGCAACTTAGGCAAATTTTAGTTAAAATTTCTAAGGATTTTGGAGAAGTTTTAATTTTTAGAAAAAGCATTTTTTTAGTAATAAAATCAATTTTAAATTCCATTAAATTAGCTTCTTTATTTAAAATTTGAATCTCGACGATTGAGTAAAAACTTGTTAGTATTATTTTGAACAAGTTGCCGCTATGGTGAAATTGGTAGACACGCTGCTCTTAGGAAGCAGTGCTAGAGCATCTCGGTTCGAGTCCGAGTAGCGGCATAAGATCTTATAAAAGAGATATTATAAGTTTTATAATCAAATTAATACCCGACTTGTTTTCTAAAATCGGGTAAAACCTAGTATTAATTTATTAATTTTTAACAAATTTTTTATGATTTTTTCAATTTTAGAGCATATATTAACTCATATATCTTTTTCGGTCGTTTCAATTGTACTACTAATTTATTTTTTAACTTTATTAGTTAATTTAGATGAAATCATAGGATTTTTTGATTCATCAGATAAAGGAATCGTAATTACGTTTTTTGGTATAACAGGATTATTATTTACGCGTTGGATTTATTCAGGACATTTTCCATTAAGCAATTTATATGAATCATTAATTTTTCTTTCATGGGCTTTTGCAATTATTCATATAGTTTCCTATTTTAATAAAAAAAAAAAAATCACTTAAACGCAATAACTGCGCCAAGTGCTATTTTTATTCAGGGTTTTGCTACTTCAGGTCTTTTAAACAACATGCCTCAGTCTGCAATATTAGTACCAGCTCTCCAGTCCCAGTGGTTAATGATGCACGTAAGTATGATGATATTAGGCTATGGCGCTCTGTTATGCGGATCATTATTATCAATAGCTCTTCTAGTCATTACATTTCGCAAGGTCGGATCTACTTTTTGGAAAAAGAATATGAAAAATAAAATGTTATTAAATGAATTATTTTCTTTTGATGTACTTTACTACATAAATGAAAGAAATTCTATTTTACTACAACAAAATATTAATTTTAGTTTTTCTAGAAATTATTATAGGTATCAATTGATTGAACAATTAGATTATTGGAGTTTTCGTATTATTAGTCTCGGATTTATCTTTTTAACCGTCGGCATTCTTTCAGGAGCTGTATGGGCTAATGAAACATGGGGTTCATATTGGAATTGGGATCCGAAAGAAACCTGGGCATTTATTACTTGGACCATCTTCGCAATTTATTTACATATTAAAACAAATAGGAATGCTCGAGGTATAAATTCTGCAATTGTGGCTTCGCTAGGTTTTCTTTTAATTTGGATATGCTATTTTGGCGTCAATCTTTTAGGAATAGGTTTACATAGTTATGGTTCATTTACATCGAATTAACTAAAACATTAACAAAAAAAGAAAAGAATCCAAATAAAAAAAATAGCATCTATATATAACTTCATCTAAGTTAAGAAATCTAATTTAGTTTTAGTAGTAAATCATCAAGAACCTTTTGAATCAAGTAGTACAATGATTCAAAAGGTTCTCACAATACAAAAAGCAAAGACTTCTTATTATAATTCAATTTAATGTTTTTTTTTATTTCCTGAAAACTATCCATAAAAATAATTAGATAAAATGGATTCGACCTTGTCACTTGCTAATGAGAGCACAAAATCAGGATAAATCCCAATACCAATTATGGGTAGAAGAATAGAGATTGAAAGAAATAACTCTCGGGGTCCAGAATCAAAAAAAGAAAAGTTTTTGGCATTAATTAACTTGTATCCATAGAACATTTGACGTGACATAGATAATAAATATATAGGAGTTAATATCATTCCAATTGCCATTACAAAAATAATTAAAATTTTTGAAATTAAGAAATATTTTTGGCTGGTAATTATTCCAAAAAAAACGATTAATTCGGCAACAAAACCACTCATGCCCGGTAATGCAAGGGAAGCCATCGATAAGATAGTGAACATTGTAAATATCTTTGGAATGGAGATAGCCATTCCACCCATTTCATCAAGATAAACAAGCCGGATTCTATCATAACTAGTTCCTGCCAAGAAAAAAAGTGCAGCGCCAATAAATCCATGAGAGATTATTTGTAAAATAGCTCCATTAAGCCCAGGATCCGTTATAGAACCAATACCTATAATTATAAAACCCATATGAGATACAGAAGAATAGGCTATTCTCTTTTTTAAATTACGTTGACCGGGAGATGTTGAAGCTGCATAAATTATTTGGATTGTACCGACTACCATCAACCAAGGAGAAAACATAGAATGAGCGTGAGGTAATAATTCCATATTGATTCGAACCAATCCATATGCTCCCATTTTTAATAAGATTCCAGCGAGAAGCATACAGGTACTGTAATGTGCCTCGCCGTGGGTGTCAGGTAACCAAGTATGTAAAGGTATAATCGGTGATTTGACGGCAAAAGCAATAAGAAATCCAATATAAAAGAGTATTTCGAGTGTGACCGGATAGGCTTGATTCCCTAATAGTTCTAAATTTAATGTTGGTTCGTTCGAACCATATAAACTTATACCTAAAACTCCTATTAATAAAAAAATAGAACTTCCTGCAGTGTATAAAATAAATTTTGTAGCTGAATACAAACGTTTCTTTCCACCCCACATGGATAAAAGGAGATAAACGGGAATTAATTCTAATTCCCACATGATGAAAAAAAGTAAAATATCCCGAGAAGAAAACGATCCTATTTGGCCGCTGTACATTGCTAACATCAGGAAATAGAATAATCGGGAATCCCGAGTAACTGGAAAAGCCGCTAAAGTAGCTAAAGTAGTAATAAATCCGGTCAGTAAAATCGTTCCTATAGAAAGTCCATCTATTCCCAGTCTCCAATAAAAATCAAAAAGATTGATCCATTTATAATCTTCGGACAGTTGAATTAATGGATCGTCCAGTTTAAAATTATAACAAAAAGCGTAAGTCGTTAGAAGAAGTTCTAAGATACAAATGCATATAGTATACCACTTATTAACTTTATTTCCCCTATGCGGGAGAAATAACATTAATGAACCGGCAGATATTGGAAAAACAACAATTATTGTTAACCAAGGAAAATCATTCGTGGTAAAGACAAGATACACCAGGTCCAAAGAACGCGTACTCAAAAAATATATAAATAAAAAAATATAATTGAACTTTTTTGAGTACGAGTACTTGTCAATAAAAAAATAAAATGTATTCCAAATTTATTCAAATCAGGTTTTCGGTAACGTATTAATAAGCTAGACCCATGCTTCGAGTTGTTTCATGCCATAAATAAACTCGAACGCTCAAAAAATCCGTTGGACAGGCAGATTCACATCTCTTACAACCAACACAATCCTCGGTTCTTGGGGCAGAAGCTATTTGCTTAGCTTTACATCCATCCCAAGGTATCATTTCTAATACGTCTGTAGGACATGCTCGGACACACTGAGTACATCCTATACAGGTATCATAAATTTTTACTGAATGTGACATAGGATCTATAGTTTTTTTAATGTCATAAATTTTCAATCTAGTAAACTTATAACTAAATGATATATTAAATTAAAATACTAGATGAAGCAATGATTTCTTTTAATAGAATTTTTTAATGAATTCTGGCTCAATTGGTAAAAAATGGGGCTAAAATACTTTGATTTCTTAAATTTTCACAAATTTAATCTAGTAAGTCATAACCTATCATATATGCAAATTTAAACCTATAATTTTTTGATTTATGCTACTTATTTAATAAGGTCGATTGGTTGATGCGAGTTGATTTTCTGTTACGATAAATTGACGAGACTATAGCTAATCCAATAGCTGCTTCAGCGGCTGCAATTGCTATAACAAAAATGCAGAAAATATCCCCTTTTAGTTGGGAATTATCAAAAAAATCAGCAAATGTTACGAGATTCATATTAACTGCATTGAGTATAAGTTCAAGGCACATAAGAGCCCTAACCATATTTCGACTCGTGATCAATCCATAAAGACCAATCAAAAATAAATAGGCACTCAAAACAAGTACATGTTCGAGTATCATTGAGCAACTCCTTATCAATTTTGATTCATTATCAATATGAATAATAAAAACAATTCACCGGATTCAATCAACTAGAATATAA
Organism: Brassica napus; assembly: GCF_020379485.1. NCBI lineage: Eukaryota > Viridiplantae > Streptophyta > Magnoliopsida > Brassicales > Brassicaceae > Brassica > Brassica napus. The sequence continues at coordinate 19,472 of NW_026014425.1, read as the reverse complement.
CAACAAAGTACGAATAAAAACTATATTAGGGAAAAAATTTCAAATATATATAAAATATAAAAATTTATATTTAAAAAATGAAATAGTATTCAATCAAATTGAATGAACGGAAAAAAATATCATAACATACACAAACACAAAGTTTTCTTTGGTCTTTACTAATTGGAACCTTTTTTATTGACGAGCCACAGAAATTGCACCTATCAAAGCAACTAAAAGAATTATTGAAATGAGTTCAAATGGAAGAAAAAAATCTGTTGATAAATGAATTCCTATTTGTTGACTATTACTTATTAAATCTTGTTCTAAAATCTGGTTTAATCTTGTAGTCCAAATAACCCCGTACCATGACGTATCGAGAATAGTAGAAATTAATGAAAAAAGAATAGTTGTACAAACCACTGAAGTAATCCCATTCCCAACAGTCCACAGATTGAAATCTATGGAATATTCGGAATCATTCATGAACATCACAGCAAATATGATTAAAACATTTATGGCTCCCACGTAAATAAGGAGTTGTGCAGCAGCTACAAAATGGGAATTTGCTAGAATATACAATAAAGATATACAAACAAGAACAAATCCTAAGGAAAAGGCTGAAAATATTGGGTTAGGAAGTAATACCACTCCCAGACCTCCTACTAGAAGACCAGATCCCAGAAAAACTAAAAGAAAATCATGTATTTTTCCAGGCAAATCCATTATATTATTAAAAAAAGAAAAAATAGAAATCCTTTTCATGACCTTATTAATTTAACCGGGGAATTTTTTTTTAATATGTTTCTAATAGAGTGAAATTAGAATCTAATGAATATTAATTGATGTAGATACAATTATTAGACAGTTTCGCTTTTTTATTCTAATATTTTCAACCTATCTATTTCAAGCAAGATAATAATTACGAAAATATTATATTAAAAGGATGAGCCTTAATACTTAATATTATTCTATAAATACAAGTTTTTAATTAAATTCTTTATATAATATAATTCAACAGTTTTGCATTCTTTTTTTAATAAAATTAATGGGTTTACCCATTTTTTGTTTGAGGTGAATTCAAAATTGTTCGAATAGTATAATCGTCAATTACTGACATTGGTAAACGCCCCAAAGCGATTTGATTATAATTCAACTCGTGACGATCATAAGTTGAAAACTCATATTCTTCAGTCATTGACAAACAATTTGTTGGACAATACTCAACACAATTACCACAAAATATACAAATTCCAAAATCAATACTGTAATTAAGCAATCGTTTTTTTCGAATATTAGTTTCCAATTTCCAATCAACAACCGGCAGATCTATAGGACATACTCGAACACATACTTCACAAGCAATGCATTTATCAAATTCGAAATGGATTCGACCGCGGAAACGTTCTGATGTTATTAATTTTTCATAGGGATATTGAATAGTTACAGGTAAACGATTTGTGTGGGATAAGGTAATCATGAAACCCTGACCAATATACCTTGCAGCTCGTAGGGTTTGTTGACCATAATTCATGAACCCGGTTATCATAGGAAGCATATTGTAATTATCTATGAATAATTTGATCTTTGTTTCTTTCTCTTGTTTAAAACAAGTAATGAATATCTTGGATTGATTTTCAATTTAGAGTGAAAAGAGTTGGAAAGAAGTTGTTAATAATAGATTACCAAGGGAAATCGGTAAAAGAAATTTCCATCCAAGATTTAATAGTTGATCCATTCTTAGCCTAGGTAAAGTCCATCTGGTTGCGATAGAAATGAACAAGAACAAATAAGTTTTAGCTAATGTAATAAAGATACCAATTGTTGTTCCAAAAATTTGATCCTTTTCAAATAGCTCCAGCATAGATATATACGGAATAGAAATATTCCAACCGCCTAAGTATAGAACTGTTACAAATAATGAGGAAATTAATAGATTTAGATAAGAAGCAACATAAAATAAACCAAATTTGATACCGGAATATTCAGTTTGATAACCTGCTATTAATTCTTCTTCCGCTTCTGGTAAATCAAAAGGTAACCTCTCGCATTCTGCTAGGGAAGAAATTAGAAAAATGATAAAACCTATAGGTTGACGCCACAAATTCCATCCCCAAAAACCATATTTTGATTGTGCCTCAACTATATCAACTGTACTTAAACTGTTAGATAATCCTAGTCGGTGATAACATTACTATTCTCACCGCTATTACAAAACCGTACATGAGGTTTTCGCCTCATACGGCTCCTCGGGGGCCGTAAATAAATATAAGGACCAGATTAGTATTATTTAGATGGATATGATGTGTTCTAAAATGGATTAAATAGAAATATATCTGGGGTCCCGAATTATACCAATGGAATTCTGTCTGCTCAAATTCTAAAACTAAAAAACGCGCTTCGGAATTCATCTCATCCTTTACAAATTTTAATTTCTATTTGTTGAGTAATAACTTAATCCTTTAATAAAGCACCCCTTGTAAAACTAAACCTAGGTTTTTCAGCCCGTCGTGTTTTTCAATTACGAAAAAGAATTAAACATCCTATTAGTTTCTTATTCATGATAGAAATTCTATTTTATTTTCGAAATCTATAAAAAAAATATACTTGTTTCGTTCCTATTCTTCTTTCTTTCTTTTTTAGAAAAAAAGTAGGTGGACTTAAAAAAAAATAAAGGATTATTTCGTTTCTGATAGTCATTACATTTATCGGTGGATGGGAGCATACTCTGAATCGGAATCTTGGGGAGTACTGCCTGATAATTTCTACAAATTTCAAGCCCCAATTAACCTTCTTTTTTTGTTATCTTATGTTATGCATAAATATCCTTTTCAATTTGGTTAATCTCTATTACAAATTCTTTGTGTATTTTGGTGTTTCTAACCATCCACGCGTTTTTACCTAATTGCCGATCACTTTGTAATATATGTATATGTATAGTAATTTATATAACTGATAGTGAAAACGTCATACGGTTAATATTTTTTTTAACCCGCTTCAAGCCCGGCTGACTAATCAACCAACCTTGGGGTAAAGCGATTCTTACGCTTACGTTTATTTCCATTTAACCTTTGTACATAGGAAATGAGACTTAATTTTTCTTTTTACTGCTAATTTCTGAGCAGTTTTTTTTCACTCATATATAACTATCAAATTCAAATTCCTTTTATTAAGATAAACCCGAAAGATAAATATATATATTCCGTTTTTTTTTTCATTTTTTTTTTATCTAGAAGAAACGGAATAAACCTTTCTGTTTCAACGAATCGCACGTAGAGATATTGATAAAACACATAGAGTTAATGGTATTTCATAACTAATCGCTTGAGCAGCAGCTCGCAGACCACCTAAAAAAGAATATTTATTATTTGATCCATATCCTGACATAAGAAGTCCGATCGGAGCAACACTTGAGATGGCAATCCATAAAAAAATACCGATATTGAGATCCGCTAAAACAAGGTGATTGCTAAAAGGAATTACTGAATAACTTAGTAAAATAGAGATAACTGCTATAGATGGTCCAATACTAAATAAAGGAGTATTTCCTCTAGATGGACGAAGATCTTCTTTGAAAAGTAGTTTTGTCCCGTCGGCTAAAGCTTGAAGAATTCCTAACGGGCCGGCGTATTCAGGTCCAATACGTTGTTGTATCCCTGCAGATATTTCTCTTTCTAACCACACAATTACTAGTACACCAGTTATGATTCCCAATACAAGAGAAAATATAGGGACAAATATCCATATGAGTCCATAGACCTCTTTTAAAGATTCCAATCTAAGAAAAGAATTTATTGTTTGTACTTCTGTTGCATAAATTATCATTTTAACGATCAACTTCTCCCATAATTATATCTATGCTACCGAGTATCGTCATAATATCAGCCAATTTCATTCTTTTAACTAGTTCAGGAAGAATTTGCAAATTAATAAAACCCGGCGGTCGGATTTTCCATCTCCAAGGAAAACCACTTTGATCTCCTATGAGAAAAATTCCCAATTCCCCTTTTGGAGCTTCAACTCTTACGTAAAGTTCTTGTTTCGATAATTCAAAAGTAGGGGAAGGTTTTTTACTAATGAATCGATATTCAAAATCATTCCACTCTGGATTCCTTTTTTTATCAAAGCCTCTGCTTTCTAAATTTTCATAGGGACCCCCCGGAAGTCCTTCCAGAGCCTGTTGAATAATTTTGATGGATTCTGTCATTTCGCTAAGTCGTACTAAATAACGAGCTAATGAATCTCCTTGTTTTTGCCACTGAATTTCCCATTCAAATTCATCGTAAGACTCATAACGATCAACTTTACGAAGATCCCATGGTATTCCGGATGCGCGTAACATTGGTCCGGATAAACCCCAATTTATTGCTTCTTCCCCACCAATAATCCCAACGCCTTCAACTCGTTCTAAAAAAATAGGATTTCGTGTAATAAGTTTTTGATATTCAACAACCTCTGTTAAAAAATAATCACAAAAATCCAAGCATTTATCTATCCAACCATAAGGTAAATCCGCCGCTATTCCTCCAATACGAAAAAAATTATGCATCATTCTCATACCGGTGGCAGCTTCGAATAGATCATATACAAATTCTCGTTCTCTGAAAATATAGAAAAAGGGAGTCTGTGCCCCAATATCTGCCATAAAAGGGCCAAGCCATAACAGATGAGAAGCTATACGACTCAATTCTAGCATAATTACTCTGATATAGCTGGCTCTTTTAGGAACTTGAATATTTCCTAATTGTTCGGGTCCGTTTACTGTTATTGCTTCTGTAAACATAGTAGCTAAATAATCCCACCGCGTTACATAAGGTAAATATTGTATAATTGCTCGGTTTTCTGCAATTTTTTCCATTCCTCTGTGTAAATAACCCAATATGGGTTCACAATCAACAACATCCTCACCGTCTAGAGTAACAATTAAGCGAAGAACACCGTGCATGGATGGGTGGTGAGGTCCCATATTGACTATCATAAGATCTTTTCCTGTAACTGGTCTCTTCATAAGTTTTTCCTTGATTCGTTCTGGTATGAATTAGATTGCTGAAAAAGAAGTTTATTCAAAAATTCAAGATCTAAAAAATTAACTAATTCACAATTTTGGAATTTAACGAGTTTTTAATTCCCGAATATTCAACTGATTAATTAATTCTTTATAACGTACTCTATTTTTTTTTGACAAATAAGCCAGCAGTCGTTGACGTTTTCCCAGAATTTTTCGTAGACCTCTCTGAGATAAATAATCTTTTCTGTGCAATTCCAAATGTGAAGTAAGTCTTCGTATCTTATTAGTGAAACTGACTACTTGAAATTCAACAGATCCCTTGCTTTCTTCTTTTTTTTCTTGAAATGAAATGAATGTATTTTTTATCATAAAAAGAAATCCTTCCCTTTTTAATATGAATTGAAAGATATGAATTTTACTGATCAGTAATAATAATGGTAGTTTTTTTGTACAAGGATCCGAATTTAATTATCAACTTATTAATTCTTAATTTTATAAAAAAAAAGTTTAAATTTCGATCTAAAAAAGGAGGATTTTAAAAATTTATTTATGAATTCGCTCTGAGTGGTATCTATGTCATTAATTCAATGAATCTCATGTATAAAGATTGAATTAAAAAAAATCCCTCACATTTGTGCATCCAATTGTTTTCATATACCGTAACTTATATTATATATTGTTCATATACCGTAACTTAATACTATATATATAGTCAAAATATAGTAAAAAGGATCTACCATTAATGCATTTGAAATCGCGTATACATGTGTATTCTTATCATACTGAAATGATTTCCATTAGTCGTATTAAACCAATAGCGATTCATACAAGCTAAATCTTCTAATCGAAAATTGGGCCAAAGAAAGGATTTTAATTTAATTAGGTTTTTTTTATCCTTATCAAGATCTTTCTTTTTATTCAAAACTGTGGTCAAGTTTTGAATATTTGTATCAAATTTTGAATTTCTATCCCTTGCATTTTTTTTTTTAAATTGAAACAAATTAGAATTCGAAATTCTTTACGTCGTTTAGGGGATAGAATAGTTTCAGGGACAAAGAAATTTAAACTTTTTTTTTTATAAATATAGCTTTTTTTTTTTGATCTTTTACTTATTTTTTGTTTATTTTTATGAACCAATGAAATCCCGATGGTTCTATATATAATAAGTTGGCCGTCGTTTTTTACAGACAAACGAACAGGTTCAACAATCAATATTCCTTTTTTCATTAATTTTGAAAAAGTGAAATTCTTCTCAATCATTAGAATATCTAAGCTCATCTCTCCTCTTTCAATACAAGATATCGTTATCTCGGTTGGATTTTTTAGTCTAACCAAGAGACAGTATGCTTTTACATTATTGAGGATTTTTTGATTAAAAAAACAATTCCATCGCAATTGAAAACGCGAATACCTTTTGAGAAATAAGTCAAGTTCCGCTTCGGTATTGCTTTTTGGTTTTTTTTTATTTTTACGTTTTTTTATCTTCGATTCTGTATAATTTTCTTCAATATTTTTTTCTTGCTTTGATAGAGCTGATTCCGTATTTATTTTTGTTTCTTTATCTGATTCAAACTCTTCTTGACCTGCTGATTCGTTTTCTTCTTTATTTAGATTAAAAAACCGAAGGAATTTTTTTTCGTTTGATGGTATAAAACCTTTTTTCTTTAGGGTGATCTGTTTATTCACATTTTTTGTTTCATTAAAATTGAAAAGAAGTGATTTAATTGGTATGACCCACGGTTTCATTTTATATGTACTAGAAAATAAGAAAAATTCTGGAAAGAAAAAAAAGTCAAAATTTGTTATACGAGGATTTAGTATTTCTTCATTCATTCCCATCCAATCAAAAAAATTTATTTTTTGATTGGCAAGACTCGTCTTAGTTATTTTATAAATTCTTTTATAATTCTTAACTTTAGTTTTAATATATTTTTTTTTACTCCTAGTATCAAGCTCAATATTTACTTTTTTTCTAAACCAAAAGTTGAGAATTCTCCAATCCAAATATTTTCTATGCAAAATTTCCCCTATACTGCGAATATTATATTTTTCTAGAAAACAAGAGATTAAAAAATTTTCTAGGCCTGTAGACATATCAAAAAATTTTTCTGTAGAATGAATAGATTTGTAGCAAAAAAGATTATATATAGAATCCTTTTTGAAATTCTGTTTATGTTTTGGATTGAAAAATAAGTTAGCCTCACAAAAATTTTGTTTTTTGTAATTATCAAAAATTTTTTTTTCGTATGAATCCACTTTGTTTAAACTTGGATTTAGAACTAGAGAGTCTTGGTTTAGTTTTTTTTTCCATTTTTGGGTTACTAATCTAGCCCATGCAATCTGAGGTAAATTATATTGAGAATGACTTCGTAACCAGTTTTTCCATTGATTTATTTCGGAATTTAAAAGGGTTTTATCTTTCCATTCATAATGAAAGATTCCTTGTTCTTTAAAAAAATCTTTTATTTGATTCTTAACAAAAAAGGATGTTATGTATATGTTATATTCAAAAAAAGACTTTAATTTAGAAAAGTTACTAACTTGAATTTGTGATAATTTGTAAAATACATATGCTTGTGATAAAGAGCATAAGTCATAACTAAAAAAATTTTTTTTTGATATGAAATTTTTTATAGTCGAAATAAAATAAATGGTATTTTTTTTTTTTTTTTTTTCTCCATTTTCCTCATTCTTGTAAATATATACATCAAGAATTTTTTTTGTTGAATCAACAAAAAGTTGTGTAGTAATTCTTGGAATATTAATAATACCTAGAAAAATAGAAATAGACAGTTGTTCAACGCAAAATTGAAAAAAAAAAAAAGATTTACGAATTAATCGAGTTTTTTTTTTTTTTAATGTCTGCCAACTTTTTTTTGATGACTCAATTATTTTAGAATCATAACACAGTTTGTTACAACTATTAGTTAGTTTTTCTTTTTCTTTTGAAATTTTTTTCGTTTGATTTCTGATTGTCTTTATTTTATCAATCACATTTTTTATTTTGTTTTCGCTGAGTGAAGAATTTGGCCACTCCGTCGATTTTTTTTGAACAGATAGTTCATGAATCATCTGATTACTCATTATTGAATCTTTTTTAGTTTCATTTAATTCATATATTTCTCTCGGGCCAACTAATGGAATTCTATTTCGTTTTGAAAGGTTTTTTTTTTTTTCTTTTAGAAAAAGCAAGTTTTTTATAATCCAGTTTTTAATTTCTTTTTCGACTTTTAGGAAAATTGTTGCTCTTTCTTTGAAAATCCTTAAAACCGGAAAAGACTTCGTTTTGGATTTTTTGATTCTTTTTTTTAATTCTTTAAAAATAGGTTTAAAAAAAGAAGGCTTTGGTTTGGTAGAACCAAAAGGTAGGTCAGTTTCCAGCCCCCAAACTGTTAAAAAACGAAAATCATTTTTTTCTCCTTTTGTTTTTTTTAGTCGAGCCTTCTGAGATGATTGAAATTTATATTTATGCCAAGGTTTAAGATAAAACGGAAATAGGATTTTTATCTGAATACCATCCGTTAACCAGTTTCGTGGAAATTCTGTTTCGGATAGTTGAACCCCATTATAAGTACATTTAACATGCATTTCACGTTTCCACTCCTTTAAATCCTCTTCCCACTCGGGAAGTTGAAATAATACGATACGGATGCTATTTTTAATTATTATCAATAAAGGTAATATAATATATTTTCTAAGAATAGATTGAGTTACTAAAATAAAACCTCTTATTATTTGAGCAAATAAGAAGCTATCCCAAGTTTCCGCAATTTCTATACGTCTTTGTTCTTCTTTTTTTGATTGTTCTTCTTCGTTTTTATCAAAAAAAATTTTTTTTTTCCACATGAAATTTCTAAGAATTTTTTTTTTTAGCCCCCATATATCAAACGAAAAAAAAAAAATTTATCTATTCTATCAAAAAAAAGGGGCGAATGTGCTTTTGCTTGCAAAAATTCCCAAATAACAGTTTTACGCCTTTGGGAACGCATGGATCCTTTAATTATCTCTCGACGAAAATCAGATTGTTGTGAATAACGGATCAAAGCCATTTCATCTGTTTGATCAGAATTTTGATTATCTTTGAGATTAGTATAAATCTCGTTATGCGGTTCTTTTAAATCAGTAAAAACCACTACACGTTTTGCTTTTCTTGAACGAATTCCAGGTTCGGTTGGTATATTTTCTTCAGTTTCAGCTTCCAATTCTTCCAATTCACTTGTTAATTTGTATGACCATTGAGGAACTTGTTTATTGATTTCATGGAAATCAATAAAATTTTTTATAAGAGTTTGATCATTATTATAAATTATAACGACATCAAATAAAATTTTGAAAATTTTTATTTCTTCTTCTGACTGAATTTTTTCTTCTTGGGGTTCGGAAAAAAAATAAAGTTTTTTCTCTATTGATAAAGACTTTCTTTTAAATTTTTCTATTGTTTGCTCAAATTTTTGAGAATTAATCTTCAGAAGTATAGCATGAATT
>NW_026014425.1:0-2500 GCF_020379485.1 Brassica napus | reverse complement strand
TTTTATACATGCCAAAGTGATGGAAAAGAACGAATATCTTTTACATATCCCCCCAACCTTTCAACTTTTTTGAAATGATACAAAAAAAGATCCCTTCATTTACAACAGAAAAAAAAACCTCGGATCAAGTTTATACTTGTTGGAGTTTGGTCAATGAAGAAAAAAAGGAAAATTTAAAAAACGAATTTTTAAATAGAATTGAAGCTTTAGATAAAAAAGGGTCTATTGAAAATATACTGGAAAAAACAACTCGATTTTGTCATAACGAAACTCAAAAAGAATATTTACCTAAAATTTATGATCCATTTTTACATGGGATTTCGCGCGGAAGAATCAAAAAATTATCTCCGTTCCAAATCATAACCAAAACCTATAAAAAAAGAATATAAGAGGATCTTGGATAAACAAAATTCATGCTATACTTCTGAAGATTAATTCTCAAAAATTTGAGCAAACAATAGAAAAATTTAAAAGAAAGTCTTTATCAATAGAGAAAAAACTTTATTTTTTTTCCGAACCCCAAGAAGAAAAAATTCAGTCAGAAGAAGAAATAAAAATTTTCAAAATTTTATTTGATGTCGTTATAATTTATAATAATGATCAAACTCTTATAAAAAATTTTATTGATTTCCATGAAATCAATAAACAAGTTCCTCAATGGTCATACAAATTAACAAGTGAATTGGAAGAATTGGAAGCTGAAACTGAAGAAAATATACCAACCGAACCTGGAATTCGTTCAAGAAAAGCAAAACGTGTAGTGGTTTTTACTGATTTAAAAGAACCGCATAACGAGATTTATACTAATCTCAAAGATAATCAAAATTCTGATCAAACAGATGAAATGGCTTTGATCCGTTATTCACAACAATCTGATTTTCGTCGAGAGATAATTAAAGGATCCATGCGTTCCCAAAGGCGTAAAACTGTTATTTGGGAATTTTTGCAAGCAAAAGCACATTCGCCCCTTTTTTTTGATAGAATAGATAAATTTTTTTTTTTTTCGTTTGATATATGGGGGCTAAAAAAAAAATTCTTAGAAATTTCATGTGGAAAAAAAAAATTTTTTTTGATAAAAACGAAGAAGAACAATCAAAAAAAGAAGAACAAAGACGTATAGAAATTGCGGAAACTTGGGATAGCTTCTTATTTGCTCAAATAATAAGAGGTTTTATTTTAGTAACTCAATCTATTCTTAGAAAATATATTATATTACCTTTATTGATAATAATTAAAAATAGCATCCGTATCGTATTATTTCAACTTCCCGAGTGGGAAGAGGATTTAAAGGAGTGGAAACGTGAAATGCATGTTAAATGTACTTATAATGGGGTTCAACTATCCGAAACAGAATTTCCACGAAACTGGTTAACGGATGGTATTCAGATAAAAATCCTATTTCCGTTTTATCTTAAACCTTGGCATAAATATAAATTTCAATCATCTCAGAAGGCTCGACTAAAAAAAACAAAAGGAGAAAAAAATGATTTTCGTTTTTTAACAGTTTGGGGGCTGGAAACTGACCTACCTTTTGGTTCTACCAAACCAAAGCCTTCTTTTTTTAAACCTATTTTTAAAGAATTAAAAAAAAGAATCAAAAAATCCAAAACGAAGTCTTTTCCGGTTTTAAGGATTTTCAAAGAAAGAGCAACAATTTTCCTAAAAGTCGAAAAAGAAATTAAAAACTGGATTATAAAAAACTTGCTTTTTCTAAAAGAAAAAAAAAAAACCTTTCAAAACGAAATAGAATTCCATTAGTTGGCCCGAGAGAAATATATGAATTAAATGAAACTAAAAAAGATTCAATAATGAGTAATCAGATGATTCATGAACTATCTGTTCAAAAAAAATCGACGGAGTGGCCAAATTCTTCACTCAGCGAAAACAAAATAAAAAATGTGATTGATAAAATAAAGACAATCAGAAATCAAACGAAAAAAATTTCAAAAGAAAAAGAAAAACTAACTAATAGTTGTAACAAACTGTGTTATGATTCTAAAATAATTGAGTCATCAAAAAAAAGTTGGCAGACATTAAAAAAAAAAAAAACTCGATTAATTCGTAAATCTTTTTTTTTTTTTCAATTTTGCGTTGAACAACTGTCTATTTCTATTTTTCTAGGTATTATTAATATTCCAAGAATTACTACACAACTTTTTGTTGATTCAACAAAAAAAATTCTTGATGTATATATTTACAAGAATGAGGAAAATGGAGAAAAAAAAAAAAAAAAAATACCATTTATTTTATTTCGACTATAAAAAAATTTCATATCAAAAAAATTTTTTTAGTTATGACTTATGCTCTTTATCACAAGCATATGTATTTTACAAATTATCACAAATTCAAGTTAGTAACTTTTCTAAATTAAAGTCTTTTTTTGAATATACATATACATAACATCCTTTTTTTGTTAAGAATCAAATAAAAGATTTTTTTTAAGAACAAGGAATCTTTCATTATGAATGGAAAGATAAAACCCTTTTAAACTTCCGAATAA
>NW_026014424.1:27500-37160 GCF_020379485.1 Brassica napus | reverse complement strand
AAATAAAAATTTATATTTAACAATGAATATATTCCAATCAATTGAATGAACGAAAAAAATATCATAACATACACAAACACAAAGTTTTCTTTGGTCTTTACTAATTGGAACCTTTTTATTGACGAGCCACAGAAATTGCACACCTATCAAAGCAACTAAAAGAATTATTGAAATGAGTTTCAAATGGAAGAAAAATCTGTTGATAAATGAATTCCTATTTGTTGACTATTACTTATTAAATCTTGTTCTAAAATCTGGTTTAATCTTGTAGTCCAAATAACCCCGTACCATGACGTATCGAGAATAGTAGAAATTAATGAAAAAAGAATAGTTGTACAAACCACTGAAGTAATCCCATTCCCAACAGTCCACAGATTGAAATCTATGGAATATTCGGAATCATTCATGAACATCACAGCAAATGATTAAAACATTTATGGCTCCCACGTAAATAAGGAGTTGTGCAGCAGCTACAATGGGAATTTGCTAGAATATACAATAAAGATATACAAACAAGAACAAATCCTAAGGAAAAGGCTGAAAATATTGGGTTAGGAAGTAATACCACTCCCAGACCTCCTACTAGAAGACCAGATCCCAGAAAAACTAAAAGAAAATCATGTATTTTTCCAGGCAAATCCATTATATTATTAAAAAAAGAAAATAGAAATCCTTTTCATGACCTTATTAATTTAACCGGGGATTTTTTTTTTAATATGTTTCTAATAGAGTGAAATTAGAATCTAATGAATATTAATTGATGTAGATACAATTATTAGACAGTTTCGCTTTTTTATTCTAATATTTTCAACCTATCTATTTCAAGCAAGATAATAATTACGAAAATATTATATTAAAAGGATGAGCCTTAATACTTAATATTATTCTATAAATACAAGTTTTTAATTAATTCTTTATATAATATATTCAACAGTTTTGCATTCTTTTTTTAATAAAATTAATGGGTTTACCCATTTTTTGTTTGAGGTGAATTCAAAATTGTTCGAATAGTATAATCGTCAATTACTGACATTGGTAAACGCCCCAAAGCGATTTGATTATAATTCAACTCGTGACGATCATAAGTTGAAAACTCATATTCTTCAGTCATTGACAAACAATTTGTTGGACAATACTCAACACAATTACCACAAAATATACAAATTCCAAAATCAATACTGTAATTAAGCAATCGTTTTTTTCGAATATTAGTTTCCAATTTCCAATCAACAACCGGCAGATCTATAGGACATACTCGAACACATACTTCACAAGCAATGCATTTATCAAATTCGAAATGGATTCGACCGCGGAAACGTTCTGATGTTATTATTTTTCATAGGGATATTGAATAGTTACAGGTAAACGATTTGTGTGGGATAAGGTAATCATGAAACCCTGACCAATATACCTTGCAGCTCGTAGGGTTTGTTGACCATAATTCATGAACCCGGTTATCATAGGAAGCATATTGTAATTATCTATGAATAATTTGATCTTTGTTTCTTTCTCTTGTTTAAAACAAGTAATGAATATCTTGGATTGATTTTCAATTTAGAGTGAAAAGAGTTGGAAAGAAGTTGTTAATAATAGATTACCAAGGGAAATCGGTAAAAGAAATTTCCATCCAAGATTTAATAGTTGATCCATTCTTAGCCTAGGTAAAGTCCATCTGGTTGCGATAGAAATGAACAAGAACAAATAAGTTTTAGCTAATGTAATAAAGATACCAATTGTTGTTCCAAAAATTTGATCCTTTTCAAATAGCTCCAGCATAGATATATACGGAATAGAAATATTCCAACCGCCTAAGTATAGAACTGTTACAAATAATGAGGAAATTAATAGATTTAGATAAGAAGCAACATAAAATAAACCAAATTTGATACCGGAATATTCAGTTTGATAACCTGCTATTAATTCTTCTTCCGCTTCTGGTAAATCAAAAGGTAACCTCTCGCATTCTGCTAGGGAAGAAATTAGAAAAATGATAAAACCTATAGGTTGACGCCACAAATTCCATCCCCAAAAACCATATTTTGATTGTGCCTCAACTATATCAACTGTACTTAAACTGTTAGATAATCCTAGTCGGTGATAACATTACTATTCTCACCGCTATTACAAAACCGTACATGAGGTTTTCGCCTCATACGGCTCCTCGGGGGCCGTAAATAAATATAAGGACCAGATTAGTATTATTTAGATGGATATGATGTGTTCTAAAATGGATTAAATAGAAATATATCTGGGGTCCCGAATTATACCAATGGAATTCTGTCTGCTCAAATTCTAAAACTAAAAAACGCGCTTCGGAATTCATCTCATCCTTTACAAATTTTAATTTCTATTTGTTGAGTAATAACTTAATCCTTTAATAAAGCACCCCTTGTAAAACTAAACCTAGGTTTTTCAGCCCGTCGTGTTTTTCAATTACGAAAAAGAATTAAACATCCTATTAGTTTCTTATTCATGATAGAAATTCTATTTTATTTTCGAAATCTATAAAAAAAAATATACTTGTTTCGTTCCTATTCTTCTTTCTTTCTTTTTTAGAAAAAAAGTAGGTGGACTTAAAAAAAAATAAAGGATTATTTCGTTTCTGATAGTCATTACATTTATCGGTGGATGGGAGCATACTCTGAATCGGAATCTTGGGGAGTACTGCCTGATAATTTCTACAAATTTCAAGCCCCAATTAACCTTCTTTTTTTGTTATCTTATGTTATGCATAAATATCCTTTTCAATTTGGTTAATCTCTATTACAAATTCTTTGTGTATTTTGGTGTTTCTAACCATCCACGCGTTTTTACCTAATTGCCGATCACTTTGTAATATATGTATATGTATAGTAATTTATATAACTGATAGTGAAAACGTCATACGGTTAATATTTTTTTTAACCCGCTTCAAGCCCGGCTGACTAATCAACCAACCTTGGGGTAAAGCGATTCTTACGCTTACGTTTATTTCCATTTAACCTTTGTACATAGGAAATGAGACTTAATTTTTCTTTTTACTGCTAATTTCTGAGCAGTTTTTTTTCACTCATATATAACTATCAAATTCAAATTCCTTTTATTAAGATAAACCCGAAAGATAAATATATATATTCCGTTTTTTTTTTCATTTTTTTTTTATCTAGAAGAAACGGAATAAACCTTTCTGTTTCAACGAATCGCACGTAGAGATATTGATAAAACACATAGAGTTAATGGTATTTCATAACTAATCGCTTGAGCAGCAGCTCGCAGACCACCTAAAAAAGAATATTTATTATTTGATCCATATCCTGACATAAGAAGTCCGATCGGAGCAACACTTGAGATGGCAATCCATAAAAAAATACCGATATTGAGATCCGCTAAAACAAGGTGATTGCTAAAAGGAATTACTGAATAACTTAGTAAAATAGAGATAACTGCTATAGATGGTCCAATACTAAATAAAGGAGTATTTCCTCTAGATGGACGAAGATCTTCTTTGAAAAGTAGTTTTGTCCCGTCGGCTAAAGCTTGAAGAATTCCTAACGGGCCGGCGTATTCAGGTCCAATACGTTGTTGTATCCCTGCAGATATTTCTCTTTCTAACCACACAATTACTAGTACACCAGTTATGATTCCCAATACAAGAGAAAATATAGGGACAAATATCCATATGAGTCCATAGACCTCTTTTAAAGATTCCAATCTAAGAAAAGAATTTATTGTTTGTACTTCTGTTGCATAAATTATCATTTTAACGATCAACTTCTCCCATAATTATATCTATGCTACCGAGTATCGTCATAATATCAGCCAATTTCATTCTTTTAACTAGTTCAGGAAGAATTTGCAAATTAATAAAACCCGGCGGTCGGATTTTCCATCTCCAAGGAAAACCACTTTGATCTCCTATGAGAAAAATTCCCAATTCCCCTTTTGGAGCTTCAACTCTTACGTAAAGTTCTTGTTTCGATAATTCAAAAGTAGGGGAAGGTTTTTTACTAATGAATCGATATTCAAAATCATTCCACTCTGGATTCCTTTTTTTATCAAAGCCTCTGCTTTCTAAATTTTCATAGGGACCCCCCGGAAGTCCTTCCAGAGCCTGTTGAATAATTTTGATGGATTCTGTCATTTCGCTAAGTCGTACTAAATAACGAGCTAATGAATCTCCTTGTTTTTGCCACTGAATTTCCCATTCAAATTCATCGTAAGACTCATAACGATCAACTTTACGAAGATCCCATGGTATTCCGGATGCGCGTAACATTGGTCCGGATAAACCCCAATTTATTGCTTCTTCCCCACCAATAATCCCAACGCCTTCAACTCGTTCTAAAAATAGGATTTCGTGTAATAAGTTTTTGATATTCAACAACCTCTGTTAAAAAATAATCACAAAAATCCAAGCATTTATCTATCCAACCATAAGGTAAATCCGCCGCTATTCCTCCAATACGAAAAAAATTATGCATCATTCTCATACCGGTGGCAGCTTCGAATAGATCATATACAAATTCTCGTTCTCTGAAAATATAGAAAAAGGGAGTCTGTGCCCCAATATCTGCCATAAAAGGGCCAAGCCATAACAGATGAGAAGCTATACGACTCAATTCTAGCATAATTACTCTGATATAGCTGGCTCTTTTAGGAACTTGAATATTTCCTAATTGTTCGGGTCCGTTTACTGTTATTGCTTCTGTAAACATAGTAGCTAAATAATCCCACCGCGTTACATAAGGTAAATATTGTATAATTGCTCGGTTTTCTGCATTTTTTCCATTCCTCTGTGTAAATAACCCAATATGGGTTCACAATCAACAACATCCTCACCGTCTAGAGTAACAATTAAGCGAAGAACACCGTGCATGGATGGGTGGTGAGGTCCCATATTGACTATCATAAGATCTTTTCCTGTAACTGGTCTCTTCATAAGTTTTTCCTTGATTCGTTCTGGTATGAATTAGATTGCTGAAAAAGAAGTTTATTCAAAAATTCAAGATCTAAAAAATTAACTAATTCACAATTTTGGAATTTAACGAGTTTTTAATTCCCGAATATTCAACTGATTAATTAATTCTTTATAACGTACTCTATTTTTTTTGACAAATAAGCCAGCAGTCGTTGACGTTTTCCCAGAATTTTTCGTAGACCTCTCTGAGATAAATAATCTTTTCTGTGCAATTCCAAATGTGAAGTAAGTCTTCGTATCTTATTAGTGAAACTGACTACTTGAAATTCAACAGATCCCTTGCTTTCTTCTTTTTTTTCTTGAAATGAAATGAATGTATTTTTTATCATAAAAAGAAATCCTTCCCTTTTTAATATGAATTGAAAGATATGAATTTTACTGATCAGTAATAATAATGGTAGTTTTTTTGTACAAGGATCCGAATTTAATTATCAACTTATTAATTCTTAATTTTATAAAAAAAAAGTTTAAATTTCGATCTAAAAAAGGAGGATTTTAAAAATTTATTTATGAATTCGCTCTGAGTGGTATCTATGTCATTAATTCAATGAATCTCATGTATAAAGATTGAATTAAAAAAAATCCCTCACATTTGTGCATCCAATTGTTTTCATATACCGTAACTTATATTATATATTGTTCATATACCGTAACTTAATACTATATATATAGTCAAAATATAGTAAAAAGGATCTACCATTAATGCATTTGAAATCGCGTATACATGTGTATTCTTATCATACTGAAATGATTTCCATTAGTCGTATTAAACCAATAGCGATTCATACAAGCTAAATCTTCTAATCGAAAATTGGGCCAAAGAAAGGATTTTAATTTAATTAGGTTTTTTTTATCCTTATCAAGATCTTTCTTTTTATTCAAAACTGTGGTCAAGTTTTGAATATTTGTATCAAATTTTGAATTTCTATCCCTTGCATTTTTTTTTTTTAAATTGAAACAAATTAGAATTCGAAATTCTTTACGTCGTTTAGGGGATAGAATAGTTTCAGGGACAAAGAAATTTAAACTTTTTTTTTTATAAATATAGCTTTTTTTTTTTGATCTTTTACTTATTTTTTGTTTATTTTTATGAACCAATGAAATCCCGATGGTTCTATATATAATAAGTTGGCCGTCGTTTTTTACAGACAAACGAACAGGTTCAACAATCAATATTCCTTTTTTCATTAATTTTGAAAAAGTGAAATTCTTCTCAATCATTAGAATATCTAAGCTCATCTCTCCTCTTTCAATACAAGATATCGTTATCTCGGTTGGATTTTTTAGTCTAACCAAGAGACAGTATGCTTTTACATTATTGAGGATTTTTTGATTAAAAAAACAATTCCATCGCAATTGAAAACGCGAATACCTTTTGAGAAATAAGTCAAGTTCCGCTTCGGTATTGCTTTTTGTTTTTTTTTTATTTTTACGTTTTTTTATCTTCGATTCTGTATAATTTTCTTCAATATTTTTTTCTTGCTTTGATAGAGCTGATTCCGTATTTATTTTTGTTTCTTTATCTGATTCAAACTCTTCTTGACCTGCTGATTCGTTTTCTTCTTTATTTAGATTAAAAAACCGAAGGAATTTTTTTTCGTTTGATGGTATAAAACCTTTTTTCTTTAGGGTGATCTGTTTATTCACATTTTTTGTTTCATTAAAATTGAAAAGAAGTGATTTAATTGGTATGACCCACGGTTTCATTTTATATGTACTAGAAAATAAGAAAAATTCTGGAAAGAAAAAAAAGTCAAAATTTGTTATACGAGGATTTAGTATTTCTTCATTCATTCCCATCCAATCAAAAAAATTTATTTTTTGATTGGCAAGACTCGTCTTAGTTATTTTATAAATTCTTTTATAATTCTTAACTTTAGTTTTAATATATTTTTTTTACTCCTAGTATCAAGCTCAATATTTACTTTTTTTCTAAACCAAAAGTTGAGAATTCTCCAATCCAATATTTTCTATGCAAAATTTCCCCTATACTGCGAATATTATATTTTTCTAGAAAACAAGAGATTAAAAAATTTTCTAGGCCTGTAGACATATCAAAAAATTTTTCTGTAGAATGAATAGATTTGTAGCAAAAAAGATTATATATAGAATCCTTTTTGAAATTCTGTTTATGTTTTGGATTGAAAAATAAGTTAGCCTCACAAAAATTTTGTTTTTTGTAATTATCAAAATTTTTTTTTCGTATGAATCCACTTTGTTTAAACTTGGATTTAGAACTAGAGAGTCTTGGTTTAGTTTTTTTTCCATTTTTGGGTTACTAATCTAGCCCATGCAATCTGAGGTAAATTATATTGAGAATGACTTCGTAACCAGTTTTTCCATTGATTTATTTCGGAATTTAAAAGGGTTTTATCTTTCCATTCATAATGAAAGATTCCTTGTTCTTTAAAAAAATCTTTTATTTGATTCTTAACAAAAAAGGATGTTATGTATATGTTATATTCAAAAAAAGACTTTAATTTAGAAAAGTTACTAACTTGAATTTGTGATAATTTGTAAAATACATATGCTTGTGATAAAGAGCATAAGTCATAACTAAAAAAATTTTTTTTTGATATGAAATTTTTTATAGTCGAAATAAAATAAATGGTATTTTTTTTTTTTTTTTTTCTCCATTTTCCTCATTCTTGTAAATATATACATCAAGAATTTTTTTTGTTGAATCAACAAAAAGTTGTGTAGTAATTCTTGGAATATTAATAATACCTAGAAAAATAGAAATAGACAGTTGTTCAACGCAAAATTGAAAAAAAAAAAAGATTTACGAATTAATCGAGTTTTTTTTTTTTTAATGTCTGCCAACTTTTTTTTGATGACTCAATTATTTTAGAATCATAACACAGTTTGTTACAACTATTAGTTAGTTTTTCTTTTTCTTTTGAAATTTTTTCGTTTGATTTCTGATTGTCTTTATTTTATCAATCACATTTTTTATTTTGTTTTCGCTGAGTGAAGAATTTGGCCACTCCGTCGATTTTTTTTGAACAGATAGTTCATGAATCATCTGATTACTCATTATTGAATCTTTTTTAGTTTCATTTAATTCATATATTTCTCTCGGGCCAACTAATGGAATTCTATTTCGTTTTGAAAGGTTTTTTTTTTTTTCTTTTAGAAAAAGCAAGTTTTTTATAATCCAGTTTTTAATTTCTTTTTCGACTTTTAGGAAAATTGTTGCTCTTTCTTTGAAAATCCTTAAAACCGGAAAAGACTTCGTTTTGGATTTTTTGATTCTTTTTTTTAATTCTTTAAAAATAGGTTTAAAAAAAGAAGGCTTTGGTTTGGTAGAACCAAAAGGTAGGTCAGTTTCCAGCCCCCAAACTGTTAAAAAACGAAAATCATTTTTTTCTCCTTTTGTTTTTTTTAGTCGAGCCTTCTGAGATGATTGAAATTTATATTTATGCCAAGGTTTAAGATAAAACGGAAATAGGATTTTTATCTGAATACCATCCGTTAACCAGTTTCGTGGAAATTCTGTTTCGGATAGTTGAACCCCATTATAAGTACATTTAACATGCATTTCACGTTTCCACTCCTTTAAATCCTCTTCCCACTCGGGAAGTTGAAATAATACGATACGGATGCTATTTTTAATTATTATCAATAAAGGTAATATAATATATTTTCTAAGAATAGATTGAGTTACTAAAATAAAACCTCTTATTATTTGAGCAAATAAGAAGCTATCCCAAGTTTCCGCAATTTCTATACGTCTTTGTTCTTCTTTTTTGATTGTTCTTCTTGTTCTTCTTCGTTTTTATCAAAAAATTTTTTTTTTCCACATGAAATTTCTAAGAATTTTTTTTTTAGCCCCCATATATCAAACGAAAAAAAAAAAAATTTATCTATTCTATCAAAAAAAAGGGGCGAATGTGCTTTTGCTTGCAAAAATTCCCAAATAACAGTTTTACGCCTTTGGGAACGCATGGATCCTTTAATTATCTCTCGACGAAAATCAGATTGTTGTGAATAACGGATCAAAGCCATTTCATCTGTTTGATCAGAATTTTGATTATCTTTGAGATTAGTATAAATCTCGTTATGCGGTTCTTTTAAATCAGTAAAAACCACTACACGTTTTGCTTTTCTTGAACGAATTCCAGGTTCGGTTGGTATATTTTCTTCAGTTTCAGCTTCCAATTCTTCCAATTCACTTGTTAATTTGTATGACCATTGAGGAACTTGTTTATTGATTTCATGGAAATCAATAAAATTTTTTATAAGAGTTTGATCATTATTATAAATTATAACGACATCAAATAAAATTTTGAAAATTTTTATTTCTTCTTCTGACTGAATTTTTTCTTCTTGGGGTTCGGAAAAAAAATAAAGTTTTTTCTCTATTGATAAAGACTTTCTTTTAAATTTTTCTATTGTTTGCTCAAATTTTTGAGAATTAATCTTCAGAAGTATAGCATGAATTTTGTTTATCCAAGATCCTCTTATATTCTTTTTTTTATAGGTTTTGGTTATGATTTGGAACGGAGATAATTTTTTGATTCTTCCGCGCGAAATCCCATGTAAAAATGGATCATAAATTTTAGGTAAATATTCTTTTTGAGTTTCGTTATGACAAAATCGAGTTGTTTTTTCCAGTATATTTTCAATAGACCCTTTTTTATCTAAAGCTTCAATTCTATTTAAAAATTCGTTTTTTAAATTTTCCTTTTTTTCTTCATTGA
>NW_026014424.1:0-17500 GCF_020379485.1 Brassica napus | reverse complement strand
AACCTATAAAAAAAAGAATATAAGAGGATCTTGGATAAACAAAATTCATGCTATACTTCTGAAGATTAATTCTCAAAAATTTGAGCAAACAATAGAAAAATTTAAAAGAAAGTCTTTATCAATAGAGAAAAAACTTTATTTTTTTTCCGAACCCCAAGAAGAAAAAATTCAGTCAGAAGAAGAAATAAAAATTTTCAAAATTTTATTTGATGTCGTTATAATTTATAATAATGATCAAACTCTTATAAAAAATTTTATTGATTTCCATGAAATCAATAAACAAGTTCCTCAATGGTCATACAAATTAACAAGTGAATTGGAAGAATTGGAAGCTGAAACTGAAGAAAATATACCAACCGAACCTGGAATTCGTTCAAGAAAAGCAAAACGTGTAGTGGTTTTTACTGATTTAAAAGAACCGCATAACGAGATTTATACTAATCTCAAAGATAATCAAAATTCTGATCAAACAGATGAAATGGCTTTGATCCGTTATTCACAACAATCTGATTTTCGTCGAGAGATAATTAAAGGATCCATGCGTTCCCAAAGGCGTAAAACTGTTATTTGGGAATTTTTGCAAGCAAAAGCACATTCGCCCCTTTTTTTTGATAGAATAGATAAATTTTTTTTTTTTTCGTTTGATATATGGGGGCTAAAAAAAAAAATTCTTAGAAATTTCATGTGGAAAAAAAAAATTTTTTTTGATAAAAACGAAGAAGAACAATCAAAAAAAGAAGAACAAAGACGTATAGAAATTGCGGAAACTTGGGATAGCTTCTTATTTGCTCAAATAATAAGAGGTTTTATTTTAGTAACTCAATCTATTCTTAGAAAATATATTATATTACCTTTATTGATAATAATTAAAAATAGCATCCGTATCGTATTATTTCAACTTCCCGAGTGGGAAGAGGATTTAAAGGAGTGGAAACGTGAAATGCATGTTAAATGTACTTATAATGGGGTTCAACTATCCGAAACAGAATTTCCACGAAACTGGTTAACGGATGGTATTCAGATAAAAATCCTATTTCCGTTTTATCTTAAACCTTGGCATAAATATAAATTTCAATCATCTCAGAAGGCTCGACTAAAAAAAACAAAAGGAGAAAAAAATGATTTTCGTTTTTTAACAGTTTGGGGGCTGGAAACTGACCTACCTTTTGGTTCTACCAAACCAAAGCCTTCTTTTTTTAAACCTATTTTTAAAGAATTAAAAAAAAGAATCAAAAAATCCAAAACGAAGTCTTTTCCGGTTTTAAGGATTTTCAAAGAAAGAGCAACAATTTTCCTAAAAGTCGAAAAAGAAATTAAAAACTGGATTATAAAAAACTTGCTTTTTCTAAAAGAAAAAAAAAAAAACCTTTCAAAACGAAATAGAATTCCATTAGTTGGCCCGAGAGAAATATATGAATTAAATGAAACTAAAAAAGATTCAATAATGAGTAATCAGATGATTCATGAACTATCTGTTCAAAAAAAATCGACGGAGTGGCCAAATTCTTCACTCAGCGAAAACAAAATAAAAAATGTGATTGATAAAATAAAGACAATCAGAAATCAAACGAAAAAAATTTCAAAAGAAAAAGAAAAACTAACTAATAGTTGTAACAAACTGTGTTATGATTCTAAAATAATTGAGTCATCAAAAAAAAGTTGGCAGACATTAAAAAAAAAAAAAACTCGATTAATTCGTAAATCTTTTTTTTTTTTTCAATTTTGCGTTGAACAACTGTCTATTTCTATTTTTCTAGGTATTATTAATATTCCAAGAATTACTACACAACTTTTTGTTGATTCAACAAAAAAAATTCTTGATGTATATATTTACAAGAATGAGGAAAATGGAGAAAAAAAAAAAAAAAAAAATACCATTTATTTTATTTCGACTATAAAAAATTTCATATCAAAAAAAAATTTTTTTAGTTATGACTTATGCTCTTTATCACAAGCATATGTATTTTACAAATTATCACAAATTCAAGTTAGTAACTTTTCTAAATTAAAGTCTTTTTTTGAATATAACATATACATAACATCCTTTTTTGTTAAGAATCAAATAAAAGATTTTTTTAAAGAACAAGGAATCTTTCATTATGAATGGAAAGATAAAACCCTTTTAAATTCCGAAATAAATCAATGGAAAAACTGGTTACGAAGTCATTCTCAATATAATTTACCTCAGATTGCATGGGCTAGATTAGTAACCCAAAAATGGAAAAAAAAACTAAACCAAGACTCTCTAGTTCTAAATCCAAGTTTAAACAAAGTGGATTCATACGAAAAAAAAATTTTTGATAATTACAAAAAACAAAATTTTTGTGAGGCTAACTTATTTTTCAATCCAAAACATAAACAGAATTTCAAAAAGGATTCTATATATAATCTTTTTTGCTACAAATCTATTCATTCTACAGAAAAATTTTTTGATATGTCTACAGGCCTAGAAAATTTTTTAATCTCTTGTTTTCTAGAAAAATATAATATTCGCAGTATAGGGGAAATTTTGCATAGAAAATATTTGGATTGGAGAATTCTCAACTTTTGGTTTAGAAAAAAAGTAAATATTGAGCTTGATACTAGGAGTAAAAAAAAATATATTAAAACTAAAGTTAAGAATTATAAAAGAATTTATAAAATAACTAAGACGAGTCTTGCCAATCAAAAAATAAATTTTTTTGATTGGATGGGAATGAATGAAGAAATACTAAATCCTCGTATAACAAATTTTGACTTTTTTTTCTTTCCAGAATTTTTCTTATTTTCTAGTACATATAAAATGAAACCGTGGGTCATACCAATTAAATCACTTCTTTTCAATTTTAATGAAACAAAAAATGTGAATAAACAGATCACCCTAAAGAAAAAAGGTTTTATACCATCAAACGAAAAAAAATTCCTTCGGTTTTTTAATCTAAATAAAGAAGAAAACGAATCAGCAGGTCAAGAAGAGTTTGAATCAGATAAAGAAACAAAAATAAATACGGAATCAGCTCTATCAAAGCAAGAAAAAAATATTGAAGAAAATTATACAGAATCGAAGATAAAAAAACGTAAAAATAAAAAAAAACCAAAAAGCAATACCGAAGCGGAACTTGACTTATTTCTCAAAAGGTATTCGCGTTTTCAATTGCGATGGAATTGTTTTTTTAATCAAAAAATCCTCAATAATGTAAAAGCATACTGTCTCTTGGTTAGACTAAAAAATCCAACCGAGATAACGATATCTTGTATTGAAAGAGGAGAGATGAGCTTAGATATTCTAATGATTGAGAAGAATTTCACTTTTTCAAAATTAATGAAAAAAGGAATATTGATTGTTGAACCTGTTCGTTTGTCTGTAAAAAACGACGGCCAACTTATTATATATAGAACCATCGGGATTTCATTGGTTCATAAAAATAAACAAAAAATAAGTAAAAGATCAAAAAAAAAAAGCTATATTTATAAAAAAAAAAGTTTAAATTTCTTTGTCCCTGAAACTATTCTATCCCCTAAACGACGTAAAGAATTTCGAATTCTAATTTGTTTCAATTTAAAAAAAAAAAATGCAAGGGATAGAAATTCAAAATTTGATACAAATATTCAAAACTTGACCACAGTTTTGAATAAAAAGAAAGATCTTGATAAGGATAAAAAAAACCTAATTAAATTAAAATCCTTTCTTTGGCCCAATTTTCGATTAGAAGATTTAGCTTGTATGAATCGCTATTGGTTTAATACGACTAATGGAAATCATTTCAGTATGATAAGAATACACATGTATACGCGATTTCAAATGCATTAATGGTAGATCCTTTTTACTATATTTTGACTATATATATAGTATTAAGTTACGGTATATGAACAATATATAATATAAGTTACGGTATATGAAAACAATTGGATGCACAAATGTGAGGGATTTTTTTTAATTCAATCTTTATACATGAGATTCATTGAATTAATGACATAGATACCACTCAGAGCGAATTCATAAATAAATTTTTAAAATCCTCCTTTTTTAGATCGAAATTTAAACTTTTTTTTTATAAAATTAAGAATTAATAAGTTGATAATTAAATTCGGATCCTTGTACAAAAAAACTACCATTATTATTACTGATCAGTAAAATTCATATCTTTCAATTCATATTAAAAAGGGAAGGATTTCTTTTTATGATAAAAAATACATTCATTTCATTTCAAGAAAAAAAAGAAGAAAGCAAGGGATCTGTTGAATTTCAAGTAGTCAGTTTCACTAATAAGATACGAAGACTTACTTCACATTTGGAATTGCACAGAAAAGATTATTTATCTCAGAGAGGTCTACGAAAAATTCTGGGAAAACGTCAACGACTGCTGGCTTATTTGTCAAAAAAAAATAGAGTACGTTATAAAGAATTAATTAATCAGTTGAATATTCGGGAATTAAAAACTCGTTAAATTCCAAAATTGTGAATTAGTTAATTTTTTAGATCTTGAATTTTTGAATAAACTTCTTTTTCAGCAATCTAATTCATACCAGAACGAATCAAGGAAAAACTTATGAAGAGACCAGTTACAGGAAAAGATCTTATGATAGTCAATATGGGACCTCACCACCCATCCATGCACGGTGTTCTTCGCTTAATTGTTACTCTAGACGGTGAGGATGTTGTTGATTGTGAACCCATATTGGGTTATTTACACAGAGGAATGGAAAAAATTGCAGAAAACCGAGCAATTATACAATATTTACCTTATGTAACGCGGTGGGATTATTTAGCTACTATGTTTACAGAAGCAATAACAGTAAACGGACCCGAACAATTAGGAAATATTCAAGTTCCTAAAAGAGCCAGCTATATCAGAGTAATTATGCTAGAATTGAGTCGTATAGCTTCTCATCTGTTATGGCTTGGCCCTTTTATGGCAGATATTGGGGCACAGACTCCCTTTTTCTATATTTTCAGAGAACGAGAATTTGTATATGATCTATTCGAAGCTGCCACCGGTATGAGAATGATGCATAATTTTTTTCGTATTGGAGGAATAGCGGCGGATTTACCTTATGGTTGGATAGATAAATGCTTGGATTTTTGTGATTATTTTTTAACAGAGGTTGTTGAATATCAAAAACTTATTACACGAAATCCTATTTTTTTAGAACGAGTTGAAGGCGTTGGGATTATTGGTGGGGAAGAAGCAATAAATTGGGGTTTATCCGGACCAATGTTACGCGCATCCGGAATACCATGGGATCTTCGTAAAGTTGATCGTTATGAGTCTTACGATGAATTTGAATGGGAAATTCAGTGGCAAAAACAAGGAGATTCATTAGCTCGTTATTTAGTACGACTTAGCGAAATGACAGAATCCATCAAAATTATTCAACAGGCTCTGGAAGGACTTCCGGGGGGTCCCTATGAAAATTTAGAAAGCAGAGGCTTTGATAAAAAAAGGAATCCAGAGTGGAATGATTTTGAATATCGATTCATTAGTAAAAAACCTTCCCCTACTTTTGAATTATCGAAACAAGAACTTTACGTAAGAGTTGAAGCTCCAAAAGGGGAATTGGGAATTTTTCTCATAGGAGATCAAAGTGGTTTTCCTTGGAGATGGAAAATCCGACCGCCGGGTTTTATTAATTTGCAAATTCTTCCTGAACTAGTTAAAAGAATGAAATTGGCTGATATTATGACGATACTCGGTAGCATAGATATAATTATGGGAGAAGTTGATCGTTAAAATGATAATTTATGCAACAGAAGTACAAACAATAAATTCTTTTCTTAGATTGGAATCTTTAAAAGAGGTCTATGGACTCATATGGATATTTGTCCCTATATTTTCTCTTGTATTGGGAATCATAACTGGTGTACTAGTAATTGTGTGGTTAGAAAGAGAAATATCTGCAGGGATACAACAACGTATTGGACCTGAATACGCCGGCCCGTTAGGAATTCTTCAAGCTTTAGCCGACGGGACAAAACTACTTTTCAAAGAAGATCTTCGTCCATCTAGAGGAAATACTCCTTTATTTAGTATTGGACCATCTATAGCAGTTATCTCTATTTTACTAAGTTATTCAGTAATTCCTTTTAGCAATCACCTTGTTTTAGCGGATCTCAATATCGGTATTTTTTTATGGATTGCCATCTCAAGTGTTGCTCCGATCGGACTTCTTATGTCAGGATATGGATCAAATA
Organism: Brassica napus; assembly: GCF_020379485.1. Taxonomy (NCBI): domain Eukaryota; kingdom Viridiplantae; phylum Streptophyta; class Magnoliopsida; order Brassicales; family Brassicaceae; genus Brassica; species Brassica napus. Next base: position 11,328 of record NW_026014424.1, on the reverse strand, counting down.
ATAAATATTCTTTTTTAGGTGGTCTGCGAGCTGCTGCTCAAGCGATTAGTTATGAAATACCATTAACTCTATGTGTTTTATCAATATCTCTACGTGCGATTCGTTGAAACAGAAAGGTTTATTCCGTTTCTTCTAGATAAAAAAAAAATGAAAAAAAAAACGGAATATATATATTTATCTTTCGGGTTTATCTTAATAAAAGGAATTTGAATTTGATAGTTATATATGAGTGAAAAAAAACTGCTCAGAAATTAGCAGTAAAAAGAAAAATTAAGTCTCATTTCCTATGTACAAAGGTTAAATGGAAATAAACGTAAGCGTAAGAATCGCTTTACCCCAAGGTTGGTTGATTAGTCAGCCGGGCTTGAAGCGGGTTAAAAAAAATATTAACCGTATGACGTTTTCACTATCAGTTATATAAATTACTATACATATACATATATTACAAAGTGATCGGCAATTAGGTAAAAACGCGTGGATGGTTAGAAACACCAAAATACACAAAGAATTTGTAATAGAGATTAACCAAATTGAAAAGGATATTTATGCATAACATAAGATAACAAAAAAAGAAGGTTAATTGGGGCTTGAAATTTGTAGAAATTATCAGGCAGTACTCCCCAAGATTCCGATTCAGAGTATGCTCCCATCCACCGATAAATGTAATGACTATCAGAAACGAAATAATCCTTTATTTTTTTTTAAGTCCACCTACTTTTTTTCTAAAAAAGAAAGAAAGAAGAATAGGAACGAAACAAGTATATTTTTTTTTATAGATTTCGAAAATAAAATAGAATTTCTATCATGAATAAGAAACTAATAGGATGTTTAATTCTTTTTCGTAATTGAAAAACACGACGGGCTGAAAAACCTAGGTTTAGTTTTACAAGGGGTGCTTTATTAAAGGATTAAGTTATTACTCAACAAATAGAAATTAAAATTTGTAAAGGATGAGATGAATTCCGAAGCGCGTTTTTTAGTTTTAGAATTTGAGCAGACAGAATTCCATTGGTATAATTCGGGACCCCAGATATATTTCTATTTAATCCATTTTAGAACACATCATATCCATCTAAATAATACTAATCTGGTCCTTATATTTATTTACGGCCCCCGAGGAGCCGTATGAGGCGAAAACCTCATGTACGGTTTTGTAATAGCGGTGAGAATAGTAATGTTATCACCGACTAGGATTATCTAACAGTTTAAGTACAGTTGATATAGTTGAGGCACAATCAAAATATGGTTTTTGGGGATGGAATTTGTGGCGTCAACCTATAGGTTTTATCATTTTTCTAATTTCTTCCCTAGCAGAATGCGAGAGGTTACCTTTTGATTTACCAGAAGCGGAAGAAGAATTAATAGCAGGTTATCAAACTGAATATTCCGGTATCAAATTTGGTTTATTTTATGTTGCTTCTTATCTAAATCTATTAATTTCCTCATTATTTGTAACAGTTCTATACTTAGGCGGTTGGAATATTTCTATTCCGTATATATCTATGCTGGAGCTATTTGAAAAGGATCAAATTTTTGGAACAACAATTGGTATCTTTATTACATTAGCTAAAACTTATTTGTTCTTGTTCATTTCTATCGCAACCAGATGGACTTTACCTAGGCTAAGAATGGATCAACTATTAAATCTTGGATGGAAATTTCTTTTACCGATTTCCCTTGGTAATCTATTATTAACAACTTCTTTCCAACTCTTTTCACTCTAAATTGAAAATCAATCCAAGATATTCATTACTTGTTTTAAACAAGAGAAAGAAACAAAGATCAAATTATTCATAGATAATTACAATATGCTTCCTATGATAACCGGGTTCATGAATTATGGTCAACAAACCCTACGAGCTGCAAGGTATATTGGTCAGGGTTTCATGATTACCTTATCCCACACAAATCGTTTACCTGTAACTATTCAATATCCCTATGAAAAATTAATAACATCAGAACGTTTCCGCGGTCGAATCCATTTCGAATTTGATAAATGCATTGCTTGTGAAGTATGTGTTCGAGTATGTCCTATAGATCTGCCGGTTGTTGATTGGAAATTGGAAACTAATATTCGAAAAAAACGATTGCTTAATTACAGTATTGATTTTGGAATTTGTATATTTTGTGGTAATTGTGTTGAGTATTGTCCAACAAATTGTTTGTCAATGACTGAAGAATATGAGTTTTCAACTTATGATCGTCACGAGTTGAATTATAATCAAATCGCTTTGGGGCGTTTACCAATGTCAGTAATTGACGATTATACTATTCGAACAATTTTGAATTCACCTCAAACAAAAAATGGGTAAACCCATTAATTTTATTAAAAAAAGAATGCAAAACTGTTGAATTATATTATATAAAGAATTTAATTAAAAACTTGTATTTATAGAATAATATTAAGTATTAAGGCTCATCCTTTTAATATAATATTTTCGTAATTATTATCTTGCTTGAAATAGATAGGTTGAAAATATTAGAATAAAAAAGCGAAACTGTCTAATAATTGTATCTACATCAATTAATATTCATTAGATTCTAATTTCACTCTATTAGAAACATATTAAAAAAAAATTCCCCGGTTAAATTAATAAGGTCATGAAAAGGATTTCTATTTTTTCTTTTTTTAATAATATAATGGATTTGCCTGGAAAAATACATGATTTTCTTTTAGTTTTTCTGGGATCTGGTCTTCTAGTAGGAGGTCTGGGAGTGGTATTACTTCCTAACCCAATATTTTCAGCCTTTTCCTTAGGATTTGTTCTTGTTTGTATATCTTTATTGTATATTCTAGCAAATTCCCATTTTGTAGCTGCTGCACAACTCCTTATTTACGTGGGAGCCATAAATGTTTTAATCATATTTGCTGTGATGTTCATGAATGATTCCGAATATTCCATAGATTTCAATCTGTGGACTGTTGGGAATGGGATTACTTCAGTGGTTTGTACAACTATTCTTTTTTCATTAATTTCTACTATTCTCGATACGTCATGGTACGGGGTTATTTGGACTACAAGATTAAACCAGATTTTAGAACAAGATTTAATAAGTAATAGTCAACAAATAGGAATTCATTTATCAACAGATTTTTTTCTTCCATTTGAACTCATTTCAATAATTCTTTTAGTTGCTTTGATAGGTGCAATTTCTGTGGCTCGTCAATAAAAAAGGTTCCAATTAGTAAAGACCAAAGAAAACTTTGTGTTTGTGTATGTTATGATATTTTTTTCCGTTCATTCAATTTGATTGAATACTATTTCATTTTTTAAATATAAATTTTTATATTTTATATATATTTGAAATTTTTTCCCTAATATAGTTTTTATTCGTACTTTGTTGTTATATTCTAGTTGATTGAATCCGGTGAATTGTTTTTATTATTCATATTGATAATGAATCAAAATTGATAAGGAGTTGCTCAATGATACTCGAACATGTACTTGTTTTGAGTGCCTATTTATTTTTGATTGGTCTTTATGGATTGATCACGAGTCGAAATATGGTTAGGGCTCTTATGTGCCTTGAACTTATACTCAATGCAGTTAATATGAATCTCGTAACATTTGCTGATTTTTTTGATAATTCCCAACTAAAAGGGGATATTTTCTGCATTTTTGTTATAGCAATTGCAGCCGCTGAAGCAGCTATTGGATTAGCTATAGTCTCGTCAATTTATCGTAACAGAAAATCAACTCGCATCAACCAATCGACCTTATTAAATAAGTAGCATAAATCAAAAAATTATAGGTTTAAATTTGCATATATGATAGGTTATGACTTACTAGATTAAATTTGTGAAAATTTAAGAAATCAAAGTATTTTAGCCCCATTTTTTACCAATTGAGCCAGAATTCATTAAAAAATTCTATTAAAAGAAATCATTGCTTCATCTAGTATTTTAATTTAATATATCATTTAGTTATAAGTTTACTAGATTGAAAATTTATGACATTAAAAAAACTATAGATCCTATGTCACATTCAGTAAAAATTTATGATACCTGTATAGGATGTACTCAGTGTGTCCGAGCATGTCCTACAGACGTATTAGAAATGATACCTTGGGATGGATGTAAAGCTAAGCAAATAGCTTCTGCCCCAAGAACCGAGGATTGTGTTGGTTGTAAGAGATGTGAATCTGCCTGTCCAACGGATTTTTTGAGCGTTCGAGTTTATTTATGGCATGAAACAACTCGAAGCATGGGTCTAGCTTATTAATACGTTACCGAAAACCTGATTTGAATAAATTTGGAATACATTTTATTTTTTTTATTGACAAGTACTCGTACTCAAAAAAGTTCAATTATATTTTTTTATTTATATATTTTTTTGAGTACGCGTTCTTTGGACCTGGTGTATCTTGTCTTTACCACGAATGATTTTCCTTGGTTAACAATAATTGTTGTTTTTCCAATATCTGCCGGTTCATTAATGTTATTTCTCCCGCATAGGGGAAATAAAGTTAATAAGTGGTATACTATATGCATTTGTATCTTAGAACTTCTTCTAACGACTTACGCTTTTTGTTATAATTTTAAACTGGACGATCCATTAATTCAACTGTCCGAAGATTATAAATGGATCAATCTTTTTGATTTTTATTGGAGACTGGGAATAGATGGACTTTCTATAGGAACGATTTTACTGACCGGATTTATTACTACTTTAGCTACTTTAGCGGCTTTTCCAGTTACTCGGGATTCCCGATTATTCTATTTCCTGATGTTAGCAATGTACAGCGGCCAAATAGGATCGTTTTCTTCTCGGGATATTTTACTTTTTTTCATCATGTGGGAATTAGAATTAATTCCCGTTTATCTCCTTTTATCCATGTGGGGTGGAAAGAAACGTTTGTATTCAGCTACAAAATTTATTTTATACACTGCAGGAAGTTCTATTTTTTTATTAATAGGAGTTTTAGGTATAAGTTTATATGGTTCGAACGAACCAACATTAAATTTAGAACTATTAGGGAATCAAGCCTATCCGGTCACACTCGAAATACTCTTTTATATTGGATTTCTTATTGCTTTTGCCGTCAAATCACCGATTATACCTTTACATACTTGGTTACCTGACACCCACGGCGAGGCACATTACAGTACCTGTATGCTTCTCGCTGGAATCTTATTAAAAATGGGAGCATATGGATTGGTTCGAATCAATATGGAATTATTACCTCACGCTCATTCTATGTTTTCTCCTTGGTTGATGGTAGTCGGTACAATCCAAATAATTTATGCAGCTTCAACATCTCCCGGTCAACGTAATTTAAAAAAGAGAATAGCCTATTCTTCTGTATCTCATATGGGTTTTATAATTATAGGTATTGGTTCTATAACGGATCCTGGGCTTAATGGAGCTATTTTACAAATAATCTCTCATGGATTTATTGGCGCTGCACTTTTTTTCTTGGCAGGAACTAGTTATGATAGAATCCGGCTTGTTTATCTTGATGAAATGGGTGGAATGGCTATCTCCATTCCAAAGATATTTACAATGTTCACTATCTTATCGATGGCTTCCCTTGCATTACCGGGCATGAGTGGTTTTGTTGCCGAATTAATCGTTTTTTTTGGAATAATTACCAGCCAAAAATATTTCTTAATTTCAAAAATTTTAATTATTTTTGTAATGGCAATTGGAATGATATTAACTCCTATATATTTATTATCTATGTCACGTCAAATGTTCTATGGATACAAGTTAATTAATGCCAAAAACTTTTCTTTTTTTGATTCTGGACCCCGAGAGTTATTTCTTTCAATCTCTATTCTTCTACCCATAATTGGTATTGGGATTTATCCTGATTTTGTGCTCTCATTAGCAAGTGACAAGGTCGAATCCATTTTATCTAATTATTTTTATGGATAGTTTTCAGGAAATAAAAAAAAACATTAAATTGAATTATAATAAGAAGTCTTTGCTTTTTGTATTGTGAGAACCTTTTGAATCATTGTACTACTTGATTCAAAAGGTTCTTGATGATTTACTACTAAAACTAAATTAGATTTCTTAACTTAGATGAAGTTATATATAGATGCTATTTTTTTTATTTGGATTCTTTTCTTTTTTTGTTAATGTTTTAGTTAATTCGATGTAAATGAACCATAACTATGTAAACCTATTCCTAAAAGATTGACGCCAAAATAGCATATCCAAATTAAAAGAAAACCTAGCGAAGCCACAATTGCAGAATTTATACCTCGAGCATTCCTATTTGTTTTAATATGTAAATAAATTGCGAAGATGGTCCAAGTAATAAATGCCCAGGTTTCTTTCGGATCCCAATTCCAATATGAACCCCATGTTTCATTAGCCCATACAGCTCCTGAAAGAATGCCGACGGTTAAAAAGATAAATCCGAGACTAATAATACGAAAACTCCAATAATCTAATTGTTCAATCAATTGATACCTATAATAATTTCTAGAAAAACTAAAATTAATATTTTGTTGTAGTAAAATAGAATTTCTTTCATTTATGTAGTAAAGTACATCAAAAGAAAATAATTCATTTAATAACATTTTATTTTTCATATTCTTTTTCCAAAAAGTAGATCCGACCTTGCGAAATGTAATGACTAGAAGAGCTATTGATAATAATGATCCGCATAACAGAGCGCCATAGCCTAATATCATCATACTTACGTGCATCATTAACCACTGGGACTGGAGAGCTGGTACTAATATTGCAGACTGAGGCATGTTGTTTAAAAGACCTGAAGTAGCAAAACCCTGAATAAAAATAGCACTTGGCGCAGTTATTGCGTTTAAGTGATTTTTTTTTTTTTATTAAAATAGGAAACTATATGAATAATTGCAAAAGCCCATGAAAGAAAAATTAATGATTCATATAAATTGCTTAATGGAAAATGTCCTGAATAAATCCAACGCGTAAATAATAATCCTGTTATACCAAAAAACGTAATTACGATTCCTTTATCTGATGAATCAAAAAATCCTATGATTTCATCTAAATTAACTAATAAAGTTAAAAAATAAATTAGTAGTACAATTGAAACGACCGAAAAAGATATATGAGTTAATATATGCTCTAAAATTGAAAAAATCATAAAAAATTTGTTAAAAATTAATAAATTAATACTAGGTTTTACCCGATTTTAGAAAACAAGTCGGGTATTAATTTGATTATAAAACTTATAATATCTCTTTTATAAGATCTTATGCCGCTACTCGGACTCGAACCGAGATGCTCTAGCACTGCTTCCTAAGAGCAGCGTGTCTACCAATTTCACCATAGCGGCAACTTGTTCAAAATAATACTAACAAGTTTTTACTCAATCGTCGAGATTCAAATTTTAAATAAAGAAGCTAATTTAATGGAATTTAAAATTGATTTTATTACTAAAAAAATGCTTTTTCTAAAAATTAAAACTTCTCCAAAATCCTTAGAAATTTTAACTAAAATTTGCCTAAGTTGCTCAAGAAAAATGAAAAACAACAATTGTCAAAATATCTATTTTCATGCATCTTTTTATATTGTACAAACATAATATTTTTTGATCGCTTAAAAAAAATATCATATATTATTACTTATTAGTATCTAATATTCACTTAATCGTGGATAGATACTTTTATAACTTTGATTCCAAGTAAAGAATATAAGAATTAAGAGAAATAATAATTCCTAAAGGTATAAAGTGAAAAATTTTTGACTTAAATTAATTTAAAGAACCTGTTGATTTCGCTAAAAGATCTTGTATTTCCTAGTTAAGAGGAAATACAAGATCTTTATTTATTTTTTTATTGATGGGGAAAGTAATAACCCCCCCTTTTTTTTACAAAATCAATAGGAATCTTTCGTATATTTCGTATATATATATATTATCTTTTTTTTTTTTTTTTTGGTTCCTATAGATTTTTTTAATTTATATGTATTCTAAAAAATTGGTTTTTACGTTAGGCTAATTCTAATGATTCTAGTGTTTTTTATTTATTTTGTTGTACAAAAAAACTTTTTGAATTACCTGTAGAAAGCGATTTCCCTAAGGAAAAAGCTTTCAACGATGTCCAATATCCCTTCCTTTTCCAAATTTTTTTACGAATACGCTTTTTCGAGATAGAAGTACGTTTTTTTGGAACTGCCATTCAAAAATGAAAAAAGTTTTTCAGTGGTATAATTGGATGTCAAAGACATTTATTATTCTATTCTTTCGTACTCCATATTGAGTAATTTTTTTCTTTCAAATTTTATTATATATTATTTTTCAAACAAAACAGACATTCAAAAGTTTAAAACCCAACTATTTTTTCCCTTTTTCTTGAAAAATTTTTTGTATTTAACGTTTTAAATCCGTATAAGAGTGCTCATTTAATTAATCTATACTGATAGATTTAGATTATATTAGAAAAAATTTTATTAAATTTCTTCACTTCATATGTAAAAAAAAATATCGATTATAATAATATTTCTTGAAAAAAAAAAGCTCACTTAGTGTACTGGAAGACAATCACTAAATTCCATAATTCAATAATAATTCTAAATAATCAAACCCAAATAACTTTTTTTTATACTTAATATTAAGTATTTTTTTGTCGTGTAAATCTTTGTTCTATTCTTAATATATGTATATAAATTATTGTAATACGGAATTATAATTCACTTTTTCTGTATCTGCATAAAATCAAAATTTTTTTTAGTAGTAAAAAAAAAAAAAGACAAATCGTTTTTTTTACAGTAACTTAGTAATATTAGTTAATAACTTCTAATTTTTTGATTTGAATATATTTCTTTTCAAAGGTTTATGAAGGATTATACTAATTCGAAAAAATTTCTATTTAAGTTTGAAAAAATGCGCTTTTTTATTATCCCCTTTGAAAAAAATATATATATATACAAACCAGTGAATAAGAAATAATAAATTTAAGAATAAAATAAAAAGGGTTTTTTATTTTATGGAACATACATATCAATATTCATGGATCATCCCTTTCATTCCACTTCCAGTACCTATTTTACTCGGAGCTGGACTTCTACTTTTTCCGACAGCAACAAAAAACCTTCGACGTATGTGGACGTTTCTGAGTATTTTTTTGTTAAGTATAGTTATGATCTTTTCGCTCTATCTATCTATTCAACAAATTTTTCTAAGTTGCATTCATCAAAATGTATGGTCTTGGACCATAAATAATGAATTTTCTTTTGAGTTCGGTTACTTTATTGATCCACTTACTTCTATTATGTCAATATTAATTACAACTGTTGGAATTTTGGTTCTGATTTATAGTGATAATTATATGTCTCATGATCAAGGATATCTGAGGTTTTTTGCTTATATGGGTTTTTTTAATACTTCAATGTTAGGATTAGTTACTAGTTCTAATTTGATCCAAGTTTATTTTTTTTGGGAATTAGTTGGAATGTGTTCGTATTTATTAATAGGTTTTTGGTTCACACGACCTATTGCAGCGAATGCCTGTCAAAAAGCTTTTGTAACCAATCGTGTAGGGGATTTTGGTTTATTATTAGGAATTTTAGGTCTTTATTGGATAACTGGCAGTTTCGAATTTCAAGATTTGTTCGAAATATTCAATAATTTAATATTAAATAATAGAATAAATCTCTTATTCCTTACTTTGTGTGCATTTCTATTATTTGTGGGTCCTATTGCTAAATCTGCACAATTTCCTCTTCATGTATGGTTGCCGGATGCCATGGAGGGCCCTACTCCTATTTCGGCTCTTATACATGCTGCTACTATGGTAGCAGCGGGAATTTTTCTTGTAGCTCGTCTTCTTCCTCTTTTTATAGTTATCCCTTCTATAATGTATATAATATCTTTGATAGGTATAATAACAGTACTCTTAGGAGCCACTTTAGCTCTTGCTCAAAAAGATATTAAGAGAGGTTTAGCCTATTCTACAATGTCTCAACTGGGTTATATGATGTTAGCTCTAGGTATGGGGTCTTATAGATCCGCTTTATTTCATTTGATTACTCATGCTTATTCGAAAGCTTTGTTGTTTTTAGGATCTGGATCCATTATTCATTCAATGGAAGCTATAGTTGGCTATTCTCCTGATAAAAGTCAGAATATGATTCTTATGGGTGGTTTGACAAAACATGTGCCGATTACAAAAACTGCCTTTTTAGTAGGAACACTCTCACTTTGTGGTATTCCCCCCCTTGCTTGTTTTTGGTCTAAAGATGAAATTCTTAATGATAGTTTGTTATTTTCGCCAATTTTTGCAATAATAGCTTGTTCAACAGCGGGATTAACCGCATTTTATATGTTTCGGATTTATTTACTTACTTTTGAAGGCCATTTAAACACTTATTTTATAAATTATAGTGGAAAAAAAAAGTAGCTCCTTCTATTCAATTTCTTTATGGGGTAAAGAAGAAGATAAAAAACTTAATAGGAATTTTGGGTTAGTACCATTATTAACAATGAATAATACGAAAAGAGCTTCTTTTTTTGGCAATAAAACATATAAAATTAGTAATAATGTAAGAAATCAAACTTTTATTACTGTTGAAAATTTTGGACTTAATACAAGAACTTTCTATTATCCCCATGAATCAGACAATACTATTCTATTTCCTATGCTTGTATTGCTTTTATTTACTTTGTTTATTGGAGCCATAGGAATTCCTTTCAATCAAGAAGGAATAGACTTTGATATATTATCAAAATTATTAACGCCGTCGATAAACCTTTTGCATACCAATTCAGAAAATTTTGTAGATTGGTATGAATTTTTGAAAAATGCAATTTTTTCAGTCAGTATAGCTTTGTTTGGAATATTTATAGCATACTGTTTATATAAGCCTTTTTATTCATCTAGATTAAATTTAACTTTACTTAATTCATTTCAAAAGTGGAGTTCTAAAAGAATTAGGTGGGAAAAACCAATAAATTTTGTATATAATTGGTCATATAATCGTGGTTACATAGATACTTTTTTTAAAAAATCTTTAACTGAAAGTATAAGAAAATTAGCAAAACAAACGAATTTTTTTGATAAACGAATCATTGATGGAATTACAAATGGAGTAGGTATTACAAGTTTCTTTGTAGGAGAAGTAACAAAATATATAGGTGGAAGTCGCATCTCTTCTTATCTGTTCTTGTATTTGTGCTATGTATTGATTTTTTTAACGATCCTCTTTTTTTTTTATTTTGAAAAATTCTAAATTAGAATTTTCTTTATTTCCATCTCGATTTTCAGAAACTGTTTTATAGTTATAGTATGTTCGAACGTGGAATTCATCATCCTTATTAATTTTGTCTTTTCCATTCACTCCGATTTCTTCCATTTCATCGATTTTGTCCAGATCCTCCCTTTCTTCCGAAAAA